>NC_077229.1:441507824-441807824 GCF_027887165.1 Monodelphis domestica
TCTGGGTTCCTTTCCTCAGGATTCCAAACTGTTTCAGTCCATCTCCCGCTGCTGCTGCTAGAATCTTTGCAGCCACTCCAGGCTTTGTCCATTTCCAAAAAGTCTCTGGGTTTGCTTCTCTCACAAAGATAAAATGAAAGAATAGGGAGGGGCACTGCATTTGCCAAAATATGCAACATCCCCTTTCATCTATGGCGAAGAATTTTCATCTCATGGCAAAAGTGTAAGCTTTCATCTTACTGTGGACTAGGTTTTTAAGTTAAATAGTCATAAGTTGCTTTGTCACATTTCTATTGAAATCATTTGTATTTTCATACGTTTTTCCTAAACAAAATTGCTATAAATATAACAACAATATTAAAGAGCACCACAGTATAAATCAACCAAAAGAACTGTCTTTCATAGATTTCCATTAACAAAATCCTGTTGTTAATTGTAAGGTCCTTCCAATTAGCAACTTTCTTCCAGAACAAGTTTCTTAAGGAAGAAAAAAGATGAAAGCAAATGTAATTCCCTTTCATTCACTTCTCCTAATCTCATAGAGAACTAGAAGGAATCTTGGAGATCCTGGGCTATGCTGACATGTTTCATTTTTAAATGAAGAGACAAGGTAGAGACGAAAAGATTTACCCAATTTTTTTTTCTTGGGTTTCCTCTATACCTCTGGGACAGATCTAGCTGCGGTGTGCATATTTGCACCTCTGTCATTCAGGGAAACTGACTTTTTTTCTTTTCCTGTAAGAAATTAATGTTCAACTTGGGTATGCTAAATACTTATATTTGTAGCTCCTATTAGTGCCATAGAGTCAGTAAGAAATTTCAGTTTCCAAGCCAGTTTTGGCCTACAGATGTAATATAATTACGATTAATTAATATTGACATCATGCTCAGAATGTGCCAGGCACTATACTAGTCTTCCTTCCACTATCTCCCCATCCAGTACACCCCAAACTAGCAGATTAGGTGCACAAAGGTAGGCTGGCTTTAACTCCCTGCAAGATTCTAGGATAGTACTGAAGAAGTAGGATGATTTTTTTTCTCCCAGTGCTTTGTCCCAAGAACAATTCTGGTATGTTCTAGCCACTATTGACTGCACCCTTGACTCAGTTAATTATTCAAGATCAATTTTATGAGGGAATATTTGCTATTTAGCTATAGCAAGAACAAGTTACAAAATATCTCCCACTCCCAATGACATGCTTGTTTCATTAGAACAACCCTTACCACCATACATAGTTACATAGAAAGCAACTAATAAAAACTCATTCATTGACTGTCTTACACATACACACAACTCCCGAGAGCACAATTTCCTTTATACCACCTCAGATCCTGGGAAGAGTGGGCTCAAACTTATTGTAGTTTCTACAAAGCATTTATTACACCAACTTCACTTCCAAATTCTTGCTGAAGTTACTGATGAGTGGCTGTTGGGAATGGCCTTTCTCTATTCTGAATCACTCGGGACTTTGTCTGGTTTCCAACAAATCTCCTCCTAGATTTTTGGTAGCTCACCACTCTGATCTTTTCATAAAGTTGTCATCATCTTCAATGCTTCTCCATAAGCTATATATATATATATATATATATATATATATATATATATATATACATATATGTATATACATATATATGAATACGTTTTTTAAATTTCTTTTTTATTAATTTGGTCAATTTTGAACATTATTCACCGATTACAAAAATCTTTTTCTATTCCGCCCTCCCTTTCCCCCTCCTCTCCCCTCCCGTAGCAACACACAATTCCACTGGATATTACATGTATCCTTGACCAGAATCCATTTCCATATTGTTGGTGTTTCCATTAGGATGATCATTTAGAGCCCATATCCCCAAACATATACCTTCGACCCATGTAATCAAACACTTGTTTTTTCTTTGGTGTTTTTACTTCCACAATTTTTCCTCTTGATGTGGATAGTGTTCTTTCTCATACATCCCGCCAAGTTGTTCAGGATCACTGCATTACCACTAATGGAGAAGTCCATTATGTTTGATTGTACCACAGTGTATCAGTCTTTGTGTACAATGTTTTCCAGGTTCTCCTTTCCAGGTTCCAATGTTCTCCTTTCATTCTGCATCAGTTTCTGGAGGTTGTTCCAGTCTCCATTGAATTCCTCCACTTGATTATTCCTTTGAGCACAATAGTATCCCATCACCAACAGATACCACAATTTCTTCAGCCATTGTCCAGTTGAAGGGCATCCCCTCATTTTCCAATTTTTGGCCCCCACAAAGAGTGCAGCTATGAATATTTTTGTACAGGTCTTTTTCCTTATTATCTCTTTGGGGTACAAACCCAGCAGTGCTGTGGCTGTATCAAAGGGCAGACAGTATTTTATTGCTCTTTGGACATAGTTCCAAATTGCTCTCCAGAATGGTTGGATCAATTCACAATTCCACCAGCAATGCATTAATGTCCCCACTTTGCCACATCCCCTCCAGCATTCATTACTTTGCTGTCATATTAGCCAATCTGCTAGGTGTAAGGGGATACCTCAGAGTTGTTTTGATTTGCATTTCTCTGATTATAATAGATTTAGAACATTTCCTCATGTGCTTATTAATAGTTTTTATTTCTTTAACTGAAAATTGCCTATTCATGTCCCTTGCCCATTTATCAATTGGAGAATGGCTTGATTTTTTGTACAATTGATTTAGCTCTTTGTAAATTTGAGTAATTAGACCTTTGTCAGAGGTTTTTGTTGTGAAGATTGTTTCCCAGTTTGTTATTTCCCTTCTTATTTTGGTTGGATTGGTTTTGTTTGTACAAAAACTTTTAAATTTGATGTAGTCACAATTATTTATTTTACATTATGTGAGTCTTTCTAAGTCTTGCTTGGTTTTAAAATTTCTCTCTTCCCAAACTTCTGACATGATTACTATTCTGTGTTCACATAATTTACTTATGGTTTCCTTCTTTATGTTCAAATCATTCACCCATTCTGAGTTTATCTTGGAGTAGGGTGTGAGGTGTTGATTCAAGCTTAATCTCTCCCACACTGTCTTCCAATTTTCCCAGTAGTTTTTATCAAATAATCGATTTGTGTCCCAAAAGCTGGCATCTTTGGGCTTTTCATAGACTGTCTTGCTGAGATCATTTACCCCAAGTCTATTCCACTGATCCTCCTTTCTGTCTCTTAGCCAGTACCAAATTGTTTTGATAACCACTGCTTTATAGTATAGTTTGAGATCTGGGTCTGCAAGGCCACCTTCCTTTGTATTTTTTTCATTTTTTTCCCTGGATATCCTTGATCCTTTGTTCTTACAAATGAAATTTGTTATGGTTTTTTTCTAATTCAGTAAAAAAGTTTTTTGGAAGTTCGATGGGTATGGCACTAAATAAAGAGATAAATTTGGGTAGGATGGTCATTTTTATTATGTTAATGTTTTTCCAATTGCTCAGATCTAGTTTTAGTTGTGTGGAAAGTGTTTTGTAGTTGTGTTTATATAATTCCTGTGTTTGTCTCGGCAGATAGATTCCTAAGTATTTTATTTTGTCTAAGGTGATTTTGAACAGAATTTCTCTTTCTAATTCTTGCTACTGAAATTTGCTGGAGATAAATAGAAATGCTGATGACTTATGTGGGTTTATTTTGTATCCTGCAACTTTGCTAACATTGTTGATTATTTCCACTAGCTTTTTGGCTAATTCTCTAGGATTCTTTAAGTAGACCATCATATCATCCGCAAAGAGTATGATCTCTTCATTGGTCTTCTTGGTCTCCTCATTGCAAATTTTGATACCTTCAATTTCTTTTTCTTCTCTAATTGCTACTGCTAGTGTTTCTAGTACAATGTTAAATAATAGGGGTGATAATGGGCATCTTTGTTTTACTCCTGATCTTATTGGGAATGCATCTAGTTTATCCCCATTGCAGATGTTGTTGGCTGATGGTTTTAGATAGATACTTTTTATTATTTTTTAGGAAAGACCCTTCTATTCCTATACTTTCTAGTGTTTTTAATAGTAATGAGTGTTGTATTTTGACAAAGGCTTTTTCTGCGTCTATTTTTTATTTTTTAAATAATATTTTATTTGATCATTTCCAAGCATTATTCATTAAAGACAAAGATCATTTTCTTTCCCTCCCCCCCAAACGCTCCCCCACCCATTCCCTAGCCGACCCGTAATTCGTCTGGGTATCACATGTGTCCTTGCTCTGAACTCATTTCCTTGTCGTTGGTATTTGCATTAGGGTGCTCATTTAGCGTCTCTCCTCGATCATGTCCCCTCAACCGCTGTAGTCAAGCAGTTGCTTTTCCTCAGTGTTTTTACTCCTTCAGTTTGTCCTCTGCTTGAGGATAGTTTAGGGTTTGTTTTTTTTTTTCTCTCATAGATCACTGCAGGTTGTTCAGGGACATTGTATAGCCATTACTGGAGAAGTCCATTACGTTCTCTTGTACCACCATGTATCAGTCTCTGTGTACAATGTTCTCCTGGTTCTGCTCCTCTCACTCTGCATCACTTCCTGGAGGTTGTTCCAGTCTCCATGGAATTCCTCCACTTTATTATTCCTTTGAGCACATTAGTATTCCATCACCAACATATACCACAATTTGTTCAGCCATTCTCCAATTGAAGGGCATCCCCTCATTTTCCAATTTTTGGCTACCACAAAGAGCGCAGCTATGAATATTCTTGTACAAGTCTTTTTCCTTATTATCTCTTTGGGGTACAAACCCAGCAGTACTATGGCTGGATCAAAGAGCAGACAGTCTTTTATCTCCCTTTGGGCATAGTTCCAAATTGCCCTCCAGAATGGTTGGATCAATTCACACCTCCACCAGCAATGCATTAATGTCTCTACTTTGCCACATCCCCTCCAGCATTCATTACTTTCCTTTGCTGTCATGTTGAACAATCTGCTAGGTGTGAGGTGATACCTCAAAGTTGTTTTGATTTGCATCTCTCTGATTATAAGAGATCTAGAACACTTTTTCATGTGCTTATTAATAGTCTTGATTTCTTTAACTGAAAATTGCCTATTCATGTCCCTTGCCCATTTTTCAAATGGAGAATGGCTTGTTTTTTTGTACAACTGGTTTAGCTCTTTATAGATTTGAGTAATTAGGCCTTTGTCAGAGGTTTTTGTTATGAAGATTGTTTCCCAATTTGTTGCAGATATTTCCTCGTTGTCTATACTGCCTTTTATCAGGATGTAATTACCTTCCCTATCTCTTTTAACTAGGTTTATTTTTACTTTGGCTTTCTCCAATATCATGACTGCTACTCCTGCCTTCTTTTTATCATTTGATGCCCAATAAGTTTGGCTCCATCCTCTTACTTTCACCCTATGCATATCTACCTTCCTCATGTATGTTTCTTGCAGACAGCATATGGTAGGGTTTTGGATTCTAATCCACTCTGCTATTTGCTTGCGTTTTATGGGTGAGTTCATTCCATTCACATTCAGAGTTGTGATTACTAGCTGTGTATTTCCCAGCATTTTGATTTCTACTATTGGTCCTGCCTTTTCTTCTTTCACTATTTCCTTCTATACCAATGTTTGTTTATAGTCAGCCCCCCCTCCGTTCCCTCCCTTATTTTACTTCCCTTTCTACCTCCTCCTTTCTTATTCCCTCCCTTATTTTCCCCTGTAGTCTTTTTAAAATCCCCCCCACCTTCTCCCTCCCTTGTACTGCTTCCCTCCCTACCAGTCTGTTTTTTACCCTTCTACTCCCCTATAGGGCGCAGATCTATTCTCTTCCCCAATGGCTTGGGTTGTTCTTTCCTCTTTGGGTCAGTTTCAAAGTACGTAGGAGTTGAGTATTTCCTGTCTCCAACCTCTTTACCCTTCCAGTGTATCAATGTTCTCCCCCCTCCCACCATGAGCTTCTTTGTGACATATAAATTTACCCCCGTTTGTTTCTTTTCCCATTTCTTTTAGTCATAACCTCTTTTCTTTTTTAGCTCTAGTCATATATATATATACATACACATGTATATGTATTTATGCATGCATATATCTATATACCTATTTATGTCTTGTCCTTTCATCCTATACAGTTTGTCACTGTTCCCTCTGAGTGCAATTCTTCTAGATGCTCAGGTGATAGCAACAGTTTTTAAGAGTTACCAATGACCTCTTTTCTTATAGGGTTACATATCATTTTAACTTATTGAGTCTCTTATAAATTTTTTGTTGTTGTTTTGTTTGTTTTTTCCCCTCTTTTTTAATTACCTTTTGATGATTCTCTTGAGTTCTGTGGTTGGACATCAAATTTTCTGTTCAGGTCTGGTCTTTTATTTATGAATGCTTGGAACTCTTCTGTTGTGTTGAATGAACATACTTTCCCCTGTAAGAATATAGTCAATTTTGATGGGTATTTCATTCTTGGTTGTAGACCTAGTTCCCTTGCTTTCCAGAATATCATATTCCATGCCTTTTGGTCCTTCAGTGTGGATGCAGCCAGATCCTGTGTTAACCTCATTGTGTTTCCATGGTATCTGAATGGCTTCTTCTTGGCAGCTTGTAATATCTTTTTTTTTCATCTGATAGTTTTTGAATTTCGCTATAACATTTCTTGGTGTTGTCAGTTGGGGATTAAATACAGGGGGTGATCTGTGGATTCTTTCAATCTCCACTTTCCCCTCTTGTTCTAGGATTTCAGGACAGTTTTCCTGGATAATTTCCTCTAGTATTGTGTCCAGGCTTTTTCTTTTGTCGTGGTCTTCTGGTAGTCTAATTATTCTTAAATTGTCTCTTCTTGAATGATTTTCTAAATCGTCTGTTTTGTGAATGAGATGCTTCACATTTTCCTCAATTTTTTCATTCTTTTTGTTTTGTTTTATAGTGTCCTGCTGCCTTGTGAGGTCACTTGATTCTAGTTGTTGTATTCTGGTTCTTAAAGATTGGATTTCATCTCTGGCTTTTTGGTCGTCTTTTTCCTTCTGGTCTGATTTTCTTTGAAGATTGTCTTTCATCCTCTTTACCTCATCTTTCATCTCCTTTGCCTCATCTTTCATCTCCTTTGCTTCATTTTCTAGCTGGTTGATTTTGGCTTTCAAGACACTATTTTCTTGTTTTAGTTCAAGTGCCTCTGTTTCCAGATGACTTATCTTAATTTTTAAGTTCTTTTCCCAATTGTCTTCAACCTCTCTTAGTTGTGTTTTGAGTTCTTCCACAGCCTGTATCCAATTCACTGGGATTTCTGGTTTATCATTTGCTGATCTCTCCCCCTCTGTTCCATTTGCTGAGTAGTAGCTGTCTATTGTAGTTTCTTTCCTGTTTTTCTGTTGTTTGCTCAAATTCACCCCTTCTTTACTCCCCGTATTTGTCTGTGCTCTTGTTCCTCTCATTTTCTTTGGTTTTGGGGGACTTCTATCAGTCTCCCCTCTTGGAGCTTTAACAGAAGATCTCTTGGTGTAATCTCTGGGGGAGGGTTGTTGGGGGTTTGAGCTTCCCGGTCCTCTGGAGGCTTTTGATTGGCTTAAAGTCCAGCAGTCAGTGAGGATGGGTGGGGAGCCTGGGATTCCCTGCCTTCTGGAGACTTTTGATGGGATTAGATTCAGCTGGTTCTTTCAGAAGACTCTGCTCTCTAAGGAGGGAGGGGTCATGGCCTCCCTGGGCTGTGAGGGCTCCTGATGGGATTAGGTTCAGCTTGTTTGTACTGAATAAGACCTAAAGCAAAAAACCTCCTCCTCCACAATCTGTGTTGAATGCCGGTAGACTGACCCAGGTTACTTTCAAGATAAGCTTTTCTGAGCAACCCCTTTGCCGGCCCTAAGATTTCTCTCCTTTCAGTAGCTCTGAGGGCTCCTGATGGGATTGGGTTCAGCTGGTGCCCTAAAGCTGGGACCTCCATTGAGACTCAGTTGGAAGGATCAGCCAGGTGTCTACAGGCTTCCCCCTTCTCTCTATGTTTCCCTGCCATCTGTGTTGGGCTTCCCGGAGACTGGCTCAGGTGGCTTTCAAGGTGAGTCCTTCAAAATAGCCAGCCCTGGGGCCCTTTTGAGGACCCTGAAGTTCCCGCTGCTGCTGTGGCTCAGCACTCTGGGTTGGGGGGATGGGTCCTGGGACCTTCCTTCTGCCTGCCCCTTAGATCCGGGTCATCTCAGGTTTTGGCTTTTGGGGGGCTGTACCTTTTGATCCAGGTCCAGGAGGAGGGTTCCCTAGGTCTGTCCTGTTGTTCAGCTTGAATTTCAGTGTCCTAGGAGCTCTCAGTTTGCGATCTGTAAGTAAGGGTTTCTGAGGTCTGAACTTTTGCAGCTTTTAAGCCTCCATCTTAACCTGAAGAGGTAGACTTTTTTTTATCACCCTTTGGGCATAGTTCCACATTGCCCTCCAGAATGGTTGCATCAGTTCACAACTAGACCAGCAATGAATTAATGTCCCTACTTTGCCACATCCCCTCCAGCATTCACTGCTTTCCTCTGCTGTCATGTTAGCCAATCTGCTAGGTGTGAGGTGATACCTCAGAGTTGTTTTGATTTGCATCTCTCTGATTATAAGAGATTTAGAACACTTCTTCATGTGCTTATTAATAGTTTTGATTTCTTTATCTGAAAACTGCCTATCCATGTCCCTTGCCCATTTATCAATTGGGGAATGGCTTGGATTTTTGTACTATTGATTTGGCTCTTTATGATTTTGAGTAATTAAATCTTTGTCAGAGGTTTTTATGAAGATTTTTTTCCCAATTTGTTGTTTCCCTTCTGATTCTGGTTGAATTGGTTTTGTTTGTACAAAAACTTTTAAATTTGATGTAGTCAAAATTATTTATTTTACATTTTGTGATTCTTTCTATGTCTTGCTTGGTTTTAAAGTCTTTCCCCTCCCAAAGGTCTGACATGTATAATATTCTGTGTTTACCCAATTTACTTATGGTTTCCTTCTTTATGTTTAAGTCATTCACCCATTTTGAATTTATCTTGGTGTAGGGTGTGAGAGTTTCCTAATCTCTCCCACACTGTCTTCCAATTTTCCCAGCAGTTTTTATCGAATAGTGGATTTTTGTCCCCAAAGCTGGGATCTTTGGGTTTATCATATACTATCTTGCTGAGGTCTCTTGCCCCCAGTCTATTCCAATGATCCTCCTTTCTGTCTCTTAGCCAGTACCAAATTCTTTTGATGACTGCTGCTTTGTAATATAGTTTGAGGTCTGGGACTGCAAGGCCCCCATTATTTGTGTTTTTTTTTTCATTATTTCCCTGGATATCCTTGATCCTTTGTTATTCCAAATGAACTTTGTTATGTTTTTTTCTAAGTCAGTAAAGAATTTTTTTGGCTGTTCAATGTGTATGGCACTAAATAGATAGATGAGTTTGGGTAGGATGGTCATTTTTATTACATTGGCTCCTCCTATCCATGAGCAGTTAATGTTTTTCCAATTGCTCATGTCTAGTTTTAGTTGTGTGGAGAGTGTTTTGTAGTTGTGTTCATATAGTTCCTGTGTTTGTCTCACGAGATAGATTCCTAGATATTTTATTTTGTCTAAGGTGATTTTGAAGGGGATTTCTCTTTCTAGTTTTGGCTGCTGAGCTTTGTTGGAGATACATAGAAATGCTGATGACTTACGTGGATTTATTTTGTTTCCTGCAACTTTGCTAAAGTTGTTGATTATTTCCACTAGCTTTTCGGTTGAATTTCTAGGATTCTTTTAGTAAACCATCATGTCATCTACAAAGAGCGAAAACTTGGTCTCCTCCTTGCCTATTTTGATGCCTTCAATTTCTTTTGCTTCTCTACTTGCTACTGCTAGTGTTTCTAGTACAATGTCAAATAGTAGAGGTGATAATCCATGTTTCCTTGTTTCACTCCTGATCTTATTGGGAATGCATCTAGTTTATCCCCATTGCAGATGATATTAGCTGATAGTTTTAGATATATACTGTTTATTATTTTTAGGAATGACCCTTCTATTCCTATGCTTTCTAATGTTTTTAATAGGAATGGATGTTGTATTTTATCAAAGGCTTTTTCTGCGTCTATTGAGATAATTATGTGCTTCTTGTTGGTTTGCTTGTTGATGTGGTCAATTATGTGGATGGTTTTCCTAATATTGAACCAGCCCTGCATCCCTGGTATAAATCCTACTTGATCATGGTGGATGACCCTTCTGATCACTTGCTGGAGTCTTTTTGCTAGTGTCCTGTTTAAGATTTTTGCATCTATATTCATTAGGGAGATTGGCCTATAGTTTTCTTTCTCTGTTTTTGAACTGCCTGGTTTTGGAATCAGTACCATGTTTGTGTCATAAAAGGTGTTTGGTAGAACTCCCTCTTTGGTTATTATGTCAAATGGTTTATATAGTATTAGGAGTAACTGTTCTTTGAATGTTTGATAGAATTCACTTGTGAATCCATCAAGCCCTGGGGATTTTTTCTTAGGGAGTTCTTTGATG
Source organism: Monodelphis domestica (assembly GCF_027887165.1). Lineage (NCBI taxonomy): Eukaryota > Metazoa > Chordata > Mammalia > Didelphimorphia > Didelphidae > Monodelphis > Monodelphis domestica. The sequence goes on from NC_077229.1 coordinate 441,518,190, forward strand.
GCCTCTTGGATTTCTTTTTCTGATATGGGATTATTTAAGAATTCTATTTCTTCTTCTGTTAGTCTAGGCAGTTTGTATTTTTGTATATATTCATCCATATCACCTAAATTGGTGTATTTATTGCCATATAATTGGGCAAAGTAATTTTTAATGATTGCCTTAATTTCCTCTTTATCGGAGGTACTGTCCCCCTTTTCATCTTTGATGCTGTTAATTTGCTTTTCTTCCTTCCTTTTTTTAATTAGATTGACCAGTACTTTCTCTATTTTGTTTGTTTTTTTCAAAGTACCAGCTTCTTGTCTTATTTATTAAATCAATAGTTCTATCACTTTCGATTTTATTAATTTCTCCCTTAATTTTTAGGATTTCTAGTTTGGTTTTCTTCTGGAGGTTTTTAATTTGATCTCTTTCGAGTTTTTCATTTGTATTTCCAATTGATTGATCTCTGCTCTCCCTAGTTTGTTAATATATGCACTCAGGGATATGAATTTACCTCTGATTACTGCTTTGGCTGCATCCCAAAAGGTTTGAAAGGATGTCTCACCATTGTCATTTTCCTCGATGAAATTATTAATAGTTTCTATGATTTCTTCTCTAACTAAATGATTTTGGAGTATCATATTATTTAATTTCCAATTTTTTTTTTGATTTGGTTTTCCATGTACCATTACTGATTGTTATTTTTATTGCCTTGTCATCTGAAAAGGCTGCATTTATTATTTCTGCTTTTCTGCATTTGAGTGCCATGTTTCTGTGACCTAGTGTATGATCTATTTTTGTGAATGTGCCATGTGGTGCTGAAAAGAAGGTGTATTCCTTTTTGTCCCTATTTATTTTTCTCCATATGTCTATTAACTCTAATTTTTCTAAGATTTCATTCACCTCTTTTACCTCTTTCTTGTTTATTTTTTGGTTTGACTTATCTAAATTTGATAATGGTTGGTTCAAATCTCCTACTAATATGGTTTTACTGTCTATTTCTTCCTTCAATTCTCCTACTTTCTCCATTAGAAATTTGGGTGCTATATTATTTGGTGCATATATGTTGATTAGTGATATTTCCTCATTATCTAAAATCCCTTTTAACAGAATGTAATTACCTTCCCTATCCCTTTTAATCAGGTTTATTTTTGCTTTGGCTTTATCAGATATCATGATTGCAATTCCTGCCTTCTTTCTGTCACTTGAGGCCCAGAAGTTCTTACTCCGTCCTTTAATTCTGACCTTTTGGGTGTCTACCCGCCTCATGTGGGTTTCTTGAAAACAACATATGGTAGGGTTTTGGATTCTAATCCATTCTGCTATTCATCTACATTTTATGGGTGAGTTCATCCCATTCACGTTCAAAGTTATGATTGTCATTTGTGGACTCCCTGGCATTTTGATATCCTTCCCTAATTCTAACCTTTCTTCTTCAGCTCTAAATTTTTAATCCAGTGATTTATTTTAAATCAGTCCCCCTTGTCCCCTCCCTTGATATGTTTCCCTTTCTAGCCCTTCCCTTTTTGTTTCCTCCCCCACCCCCCTCTTCTTCCCTCCTTTTTTTATGTTCCCTCCCCCTCTACCCGCCTTGGTTTTCCCTTCTCCCTACCCTTGTTGGGTAAAATAGAATTCAAGATCCCAATGGATCTGGATGTTCTTCCCTCTCAGAGTTGATTTCCCTGAGAGTAAGGTTTAAGTAAAAACTCTCTCCCTCTCCTTCTTATAGGAGTTTTCTTCCCCTCCCCTTCCTCTGTGAATCTTTGTGTGAGAAATATTATTCTATTTGGTCTTACTTTCCCCCCTATTTTCACATTACATTTCCCCCACATATTAATATACATAGATTGATATAAATATAGTCCTTATAGAAGAGAGTTTGAATAAAAGAAAAAGATAACACTTTTCTCCTTTTCCCTGTTCTTCATATTTACCTTTTCAGGTATTCCATGCTCTTTGTTTTTCTATATCGAACTTTCCACAGAGCTCTGGTCTTTTCTTTGCAAAAACATGGAAATCTTCTATTTTGTTGAATGCCCATACTTTCCCTTGGAAGTATATAGTCAGTTTTGATGGGTAGATAATTCTTGGTTGAAGGCCAAGCTCTCTTGCCTTTCTGAAAATCATGTTCCATGCCTTATGGTCATTCAGAGTGGAAATTGCAAGGTCTTATGTGACCCTGATTGGCATTCCTTTATATCTAAATTGTCTTATTCTGGCTTCTTGTAAGATTTTTTCTTTTGCTTGAAAGCTTTGGAATTTGGCAATTACATTCCTGGGAGTTGTCTTTTGGGGATTTAGTGTAGAGGGTGTTCTGTGAGCTCTGTCAGTGGCTGTATTGCCCCCTTGTTCTAGAATCCCTGGGCAATTTTCTTTGATTTTCTCTTGTATTGTGATGTCAAGTTTGCTGTTTATTTCTGGCTTTTCTGGTAGTCCAATTATTCTTAAATTGTCTCTTGTCCCTCTATTTTCCAAGTCTATGACCTTGTTGGTGAGATATTTTATGTTCTATTCTAATTTCTTGGTCTTTTGGCTTTGCTTTATTAATTCTTGCTCTTTTTCTTCCAGTTGGCTGATTCTGTCTTTTTAAGCCTGGTTTTCCTTTTCAGTTTGGTCTAACTGGTTTTGTGGATGCGTGAATTTCTTTTGCATTATTTCCCACTTTTCCTCCCAGAAGGCTTCCATCTTTCTGATCATTTCCGATTCAAATTCTTCATGGGTTTGTGGAGAGTTTCCATTTCCTTTGGAAGGTTTTGAAGCATTTGCTTGTGTTTCCTCTTCTATCTCCTCTGTATTTTGTATTTTTGCTCCATAAAATGTGTCCAAATTTGCCCCCTTATTCTTGTTTTTCTTGGAGTGTTGAGGCTTTTCTGTGCTGTTTGCCATCTCTATCTGAGTGGGGAGGTCTAGCTTTTCTTATCTCTGTCTGGTGTTCAGAGGCTTTAGCCCCAGGCAAATTGTCTGTTCGTGGGTGTTACTGCTCTCAGTTCCCTCTGATGCTTCTTTTTTGCCTTACTCCCACACTCTGAGCCTGGCTTTGCACTGAGGCCTGCACTCTGAGGGGGGAGAGGCCGTGGCTTACTGGAGCTCCAAGAGCTCCTGATAGGATTAACTTCCCCTGGGTTGTATTGAATGTGTCTTAAAGCAGGGACCTTACCTGAGACTCGGACAGAAGGATCCAGCTAGCGGGCTACATGCTCCCCTCTGTCTCTCTCTGTTTCCCTGCTGTCTGGGTGCCCCCATGACTGGCTCAGGTTGTTTTCAGGATGTGGCCTTCTGAATAGCCAGCCCTGAGGGTTACTGTTGTTTTAGAAGAGCCTGTACTCTGAGGGGGAAGGGGCCGCGGTTTCCCGGAGCTCTGAGGGCTCCTGATAGGATTAACTTCCCCTTGGTTGGATTGGGTGTGTTTTAAAGCAGGGAACTTCCCTGAGACTCGGATGGAAGGATCCAGCCAGGGGGATACAGGCTCCCCTCTGTCCATCTCTGTTTCCCTGCTGTCTGGGTGTCCCCACAACTGGCTCAGGTTGTTTTCAGGGTGCTGCCTTCAGAATAGCTGGCCCTGGGGTCCTTTTGCTGGCTCTTAGGTTCCTGCTGCTGCCTCGGACTCAGCACTCTGGGTTGCGGGGATGGGTCCTGGGACCTTCCTTCTGCCTATCCCTTAGATCCGAGTCATCTAGGGTTCTGGCTTTTGTGGGGCCGTGCCTTTTGATCCAGGTCCAGGAGGAGGGTTCCCTGGATCTATACTGTTGTTTGTTTTGAATTTTGGTGTCCTAGGAGCATACAGTTTGAGATCAGTAAGGAAGGTTTCCGGAGATCTGAACTTTAGCTCTCTCTAAGCTGCCATCTTGACTGGAACTCCTTTTTTCTGTGTCTATTGAGATAATTATGTGATTTTTGTTGGTTTTCTTGTTGATATGGTCAATTATGTGCATAGTTTTCCTGATATTACATCATTCTTGCATTCCTGGTATAAATCCTACCTGATTAAAGTGAATAACCCTTGTGATGACTTGCTGAAGTCTTTTTGCTAGTATCCTATTTAATATTTTTGCATCTATGTTCATTAAGGAGATTGGTCTATAGTTTTCTTTCTCTGTTTTTGACCTGCCTGGCTTTGGAATCAGTACCATATTTGTGTCATAAAAGGAATTTGGTAGAACTCCCTCTTTGGTTATTATGTCAAATGGTTTATATAGTATTAGGAGTAACTGTTCTTTGAATGTTAGATAGAATTCACTTGTGAATCCATCAGGCCCTGGGGATTTTTTCTTATGGAGTTCTTTGATGGCCTGTTCAATCTCTTTTTCTGATATGGGATTATTTAAGAATTTTGTTTCTTCTTCTGTTAATCTAGGCAATTTATATTTTTGTAAATATTCATCCATATCACCTAGATTGGCATGTTTATTGCCATATAATTGGGAAAAATATTTTTTAATGATTGCCCTAATTTCCTCTTCCTTGGAGGTGAGTTCTCCCTTTTCATCTATGATACTGTTAATTTGATTTTCTTCTTTCCTTTTTTTATTAGATTGACCAGTACATTGTCTATTTTGTTTGTTTTTTCAAAATACCAGCTTCTAGTCTTATTAATTAGTTCAATAGTTCTATCACTTTCGATTTGAACAACTTTCTTAAGGAAGAAAAATATGCAAGCAAACGTGTTCACCTTTCATTCACTTCTCCTAACATCATAGAGAACTAGAAGCAATCTTGGAGATCTTGGGCTATGCTGGCATTATCTATCAATCTATCTGTCTATCTATCTATCCATCCATCCCTCTATCCATCTTGCTATTTATCTATACATCTTGCTATCTATCTATCTATCATTTTAATATATTTATAGTTTTTATTCCAGCTAGACTATTGCTTTTATTTTTGTGTTTAAGTAAGTACCTATAGCACTTGTTGATTAATTGATAGATATAGGCAAGTTTGGAGAATGTCATATGTTGAAAAAATCTTCCTAACAATTAAACCATTCAAAGGTACGTAGCGCCCAGGAGTTCTCTGCTGAAGATAGCATCTGTCAAAGGTGGAATAGATTGCTCCTGGAGGTATTAGTTTCCACTTCAAGAAAATTCAGGACCATTTGCTGGAGATATTTTATCAAGTGCTTTTGTTCAGGGTTAAGTTGGGCTAGATAGCCTCAGAGTTCTTTCCAACTGTGAGATTCTAGGAATTTTACTGTCCAACCCTCAATTCTTGGGAATGACAAACTTTTGATAAGTTCCTTTTTTATATATTGCTGTAGTCTCACATTTCACTTTTACTAAAGCAATAGTTGGTTTTCTTTGGATTAAACTGAATCAACACTCTTCTCCAACTTTATTGCTAATATAGTTAGTAAGGCTATACCATATGCATTTGCTTTTTTGTTTTCAGTTTGTGATAATAAATTTGGCTTTCATTTTTTACTTTCTTGTCTGTTTGTTTGTTTTTCCCAAAAGGGAATAGGACTTAAAAGATAGAAATGTAGTGGCTCAACCAGCAAGAGAATCACAGCTCATAAAATATATAACAGAGGGCAGAAGATGCAGAGTACTATACTTCCCCATTTCTCTTTAAAATTAGGAAAAATACATCACCTGCATTATGCTAAATATCTGAATGTACATAATATTATATAACTGTATACAGAGAGTTCTCACATGGAAATTTACCTTCATTACTTAAAATCCAAACCACTCTGATCACTAAGGTATTCATATTACATTAAGAATATATTAGATTCAGCACAGGAAAAAAAATTCTCTTGAGGACCCAATGAAAGACTTGCTGGTTTGGATTTTCTTTTTAAATCATAATCTCTTGGTAGCACCATTATAAACAATACCATCATTCTCTGAAATTGGCTTTTTTTTTTAATAGCACTTGGAAAATCTAAAGTACAAAGTAAATTTCCTTGAGGATGATTAATAATAATAGAATCCTATTTCATTGTCCAAATCTTTACCTCTCCCATCTATACTAGAGAGAGAAAAAATGATCTGCATAATAAATGCAGATTTAGAAGCTCTAGGAAAGAAAAATAAGTATGACTGGTGTTAGAAGATAAATTTTCCTGTTTTATTATTTACTTTGTGGGGGGGTTGCACTCTATTTCTCCAAGGCAATTTTTGACTTTTCACAAAATCTTTTCCCATAACTGCAATGTCTATCCCATGGATATATTTCAGATCATCAAAAGAAAAAGAGTCAATGGATCAAACAAAAATCTCTGCTTTACTTCTACTTTTCCCTCCTGCAACTCAGAAGACCAATATTCACATTACTGCAAGTAAAAATCTCTGAAAGGGACTAAGAAATGATCTAGCCCTATTTTTATGGGACAACAGATTATCACTCTTCTCCAAAGATTTTATTTGATATTTTCCATGAAACTGTCTGGGGTAAGGTGTAGTGTGTATGTGACTGTGTGTGTGTGTGTGTGTGTGTGTGTGTGTGTGTGTGTGTGTGTATGGGGGGCGATTTGGCTCACATGCTGTGTGAGGCTATGGCACAGAGAGCAGACTGCTGAATTTGTGGTGAAGATGATTCCTGTGGTGAGGTTGGAGAGGAGCTAGCTTTAAGGGGAGCAGAGTTTATAGGGTGGCACATAGCTGAAGGGGAGTGGAGGACTGAGCCAATCTCTTCCCCCTCTCCACAGGTGCCTCTCATCACTTGCCTGTCTGCCCAAAAGCCCTATGGGAGGACTTCCTCCCTCCCCTATCTACCGTAGAGGGAGGGCCAAGGGTATGTGTGGGGTATGGCCCTTGGACTCTGGGGGGGAGGGGGCTGGCATAGCACTCTGTCTCTAAAAGGTTTGCCATCACAGCCTTCTACCAAGATAAGGTAAAAATTGATATATGATTTAGATATAAAGAATGATACCATAACTAAATTAGAGGAACATAGAATAGTTTACCTGGAAGATCTTTGGAGAAGGGAAGAATTTATGATCAAATGAGATTGAGAGTATTATGAGAGGTAAAATGAAAAATTTTGGTTACATTAATTAAAAAAAATGTATACAAACCAGACCAATCTAAATAAGATTCAAAGTGAAGCAACAAAGTGGGGAAAATTTTTATAGCAAATGTTTTATAAAGTCTAATTTCTCAAATTTATAAATAACTAAATCAAATTGGTAAGAATGAAAGTCATTCTCCAACCGATGAATGGTCAAAAGGCTTGAACAAGCGATTTTCAGATGAAAAAATCAAATCCATCAATAATCATAGAAAAAGTGTTCTAAATCACTCTTCATTAGAGAAATGCAAATTAAAGCAATGCCAAGGCACCATCTCATACCCATCAGATTGACCAAGATGCTGGTAAAGGAAATTGGTAAATATTGGAGGGGATATGGCAAAATTGGGGCACTAATGCATTAATGGTGTAGTGGTGGACTGATCTAACCATTCTGGAAGACAATTTGGAACTCTACACAAAGCACTATAAAATGACATCGCCTCTTCAAGTACTAAGGACAACAACCAATCAGCATTATATTTGTGTCATAAAAGAAATTTAGTAGGACTCCTTCTTTGTAATCTGGTAATGCCACTACTGGGTCTGTATCCCCAAGAGACAATAACAAAGGAAGAAGGATCCACTCGTACAAAAATATTCATAGCTACTCTTTTTTGTGGTGGCAAAGAATTGTAAATTTAGGGGATGTCTATCAATTGGGATATGGCTAGATAAAGTGTGGTACATGTTGGTAATGGAATACCATTGTGCTATAAGAAATGATAAGCAAGATGATTTCAGAAAAAGCTGGAAAAATCCGAGGGAACTGATGCAGAGCAAAATGTGAAGACCTGGGAGAACATCGTATACAGTAACAGCAATGTTGGATAATCATTATATGTGAAAACTTGGTTACTCTCTGCAATACAATGATCTGGGACAGTTCTGAAAGACTTGTGCCAGGGAATTCTATCCACATCCAGAGAAATAACTGTTGGAGTCATCATTCACATCAGTGTATTTTGGGTTTTATTTTGAGGTTTGAGATATGTATGACTTTGCTCTTATAACAATGACCAATATGGAAGCATGCTTTTCATAACAATAAAAAATGGGAAAAAACTTTTAAGTTGTAAATTCCTTTCCTCAGGGAAACCCTTCTCACCCAGTGATAAGATAAGACATGTGATATCAATTATACATATGAAATCATGCAAAACATATTTCGATGTTAGTCATCATGCCAAAAAAAAAAAGCAAGAAAATTAAAGTAAAAAATGGTGCTTCCATTTGCACTCAGGGTCCATCTGTTCTTTTTCTGGAGGCAGACAGCATTTTTCAACATGAGTCCCTCAGAATTGTCTTGGATCATCATATTGATCAAAATAGACATGTAGTTGACAGTTGATCTTTGAACGGTATTGGTAGGTCAAAGGGTCTGCACAAATTTGTAGCCTTTTAGTCATTGTTCAAAATTGCTCTTCAAAAAGGTAGATTCAGTTCAAACACCAAGAGAATATTAGTGTTACTATTTTCCCATGTCCTCTCCCATACCTGTCATTTTCCTTTACTGTCATATTAGCCAGTCTGATAGGAGTAAGGTGGCATGTCCTAGTCTTAATTTTCATTTCTCTAATTTTTATTTATTGATCAATAGTGGTTTAGTGATTTTTTTTAAATATTACTATTGATAGAGTTGGGTTATTTTTTTCTGAAAACTGCCTTTGATCATTATTCATTTGAGGAATGATTCACATTTTTATAGATTTGACTAAGTTCTCTCTCTGTATATGAGAAATGAAACCTTTATCAGACAAACCTGCCACAATTTCCCTTCCCTGTTTTCTTACTTTCCTTTTAATCTTGGTTTGTTTTGGTTTTACTTGTGGAAAGACTTTTTATGTAATGCAATTAAAATTATCCATTTTATTTCTCATGATCCTCTTTATCTCTTCTCTGGTCATAAATTCTTCCCTTATTCATAAATCTGACATGTAAATATTTCTATGCTTCTCCAATTTGCTTATGATATTACTCTTCATGTCTAAATGTATCTTGTTTTATCTTATCTTGGTATATGGCGTGAAATGTTGGTCTGTGCCTAGTTTCTGCCAAATGATTTTCTAGTTTCCCAAGCAATTTTTTACAGATAGTGAGCTCTTGTCTCCACAACTTGGATCTTTAGGTTTATCAAACATTAGATTACTGCGGTCATTTATTATTGTGTATTGTGTACTTAATCTGTTCCACTGACCCAACATTCTCTTTTTCAGTCAGTACCAGATTGTTTCGATGATTACTGCTTTAGAATATAATTTGAAATCTGGAACTCCTATGCTACCTTCCTTTACTTTTTCATTGATTTCCTTGATATTCTTGACTTTTTGTTCTTCTAGATGAGTTTCATTATTTTTTTATGAAATAAAAACTTTAGTGAAAGTTTTATGGCATAGCACTCCATAGAGAATTAACTTAGATACAATTCTCATTTTTATTATATTGCTTTGAGCTCTGCATGAGCAATTAACATTTCCCTTGTTATTTAATATGCCCTTATTTCTATGAAAAGTATTTTATAATTAGATTCATATAGTTTCTGGGATTGTCATAATAGGTAAACTCTCAAATATTTTTGTATTGCCTTCAGTTATTTTAAATGAAACTTCTCTTTCTATCTCTTCCTATTGGATATTTTTGGTAGGATATAGAAATGCTGATGATTTATGTAGGTTTGTTTATTTTGTATCCTGCAACTTTGCTACAACTGTTAATTGTTTCAATTAGTGTTTTAATTGATTTTGTAGGTTTTCCTAAGTATATCATCATATTGTCTGCAAAAAAGTTGTGTTTCCTCGTCTGTTTTTATTTAATCAATTTCTTTTTTGTATCTTATTGGTATAGTTAGCATTTATACTGCAAAATTGAATAATATAGATGATAATAGTCATCTTTACTTCACTCCTGATTATATTGAGAAGGCTTATTTCCATTACAGATAATGCTTGCTGATGGATTTAGTTAATACCCATTATCATTTTAAGGATAACTCCATTTATTCCTATGCTTTCTAGTGTTTTTAGTTGGAATAAGGGTAGTATTTTGTCAAGTTTTTTTTCTGAATATGTTAAGGTAATCATGTGATTTATGTTGTTTTGTTATTGATATAGTCAATTATGCTGCTATTTTTCCTAATATTGAACCAAGCTTTCATTCTTGATACAAATCGTAGCTGATCATAATGTATGATCTTCATGAAATATTGCTGTAATCTCCTTGAAAGTATTTTTATTTAAAAATTTTGTGTCAGTATTCATGAGGGTAACTAATATTCCTCAAATCCATTGGTGACCTAGGGGAGTGTCTGCCCCAGATGTCAAAACCTGGCAGAAAGGACATATGAGAATAGTTTGTTCCAATGGCCTTGAAGGTAGTAAAAGTAGATCTATGGAATGCTTAGGGTTTGGTTAGACATTGAAGAAGGCAAGGTCATCTGCTACATCCTGAACCATCACCAAAAATTAAATGAATGAATTATCAACAATGAAAAGAAAATTAAAGCAATTGTTAGGAGCTATCCTAATCTTGATTTTTGCCTTGAATACCAATGGAAGATAGTGTAAGGTAGATGATTTGAACTGACTGCCTCACTTAAATTCAATTTTTTCAAGAGACAAAAAACATCACCTCATGTCATTTTGGTCCTCTTCAAGTACTAAGGACAACAACCAATCAGCATTATATTTGTGTCATAAAAGAAATTTAGTAGGACTCCTTCTTTGTCTATATTTCCAAATAGATTATATACTATTGGGATTAACTGATTTTTAAATGCTTGGTATAATTTACTTGTGAATCTACCTGGTCCTTAAAATTTTTTTCTTACAAAGCTCATTGATGGTTTGTTCAATTTCTTTCTCTAAAAAAAGGGTTAGCTAAGTATTCTCCTTCCTCCTCTGTTAATTTGGGCAATTTATATTTGTAAATATTCATCATTCTGATTAGATTATTTCATTTATTGGCATATAATTGGGCAAAATAGCTCCTAATAATTGCTTTTAACTTTCTCTTCATTGGTGGTAAATTTAGTCTTTTAATTTTTGAAACTGGTTATTTGGTTTTCTTCTGTCATTTAAAAAAATCAAATCAACTCATTATTTATCTTTTTTTTCTCCTAAAACCAGCTCCTAGTCTTATTTATTAAGTCAATTTTTTTTTTACTTTTTAGTTTTATTCATCTCTCCTTTGACTTTCAGGATTTCTAATTTGGTATTTAATTGGGGATTTAAAATTTGTTCTTTTTCTATTTTTTTTGGGGGGGGGGAATTGCAATGATGCAATGAGGGAATGAAATATTGCCTGTTTACTGTTTATTTCCAAAGAGGCACTCTCAATTCCCAATTGTCAGTCCCCAAAAAGTCTCTCTTCTCCTAAGTGCCTTAGAATGTTGCTTGCTCCTTGGTCTTTGGTCCTTGCTCTGTGGAATCCTGGCCTGCAGCATGTCATGCTGTCAGCCTGCCTTGTTAAATCCCCTTACCTCAGCTGTCTCATTATTACTATTCTATTTACTAAAATTACTTATTTCTCCTTTGTTTAGCTTCTCTGATTCATTCTTAGAAATAGATTATTTAGTTTCCCATTAATTTTTAAGCTATGTTTTCTTGGTCCTTTATTGAATGCAATTTTTGCTGCATTATGGTCTTGATACTTTTGCTTCTCTGCATTTGTTTATGAAGGTTTTTATGTTCTATCATAAACATGAACAGGGACACATTGTGGGTGATCCTCAGCAAGCTCAGTTGCCCAGCAAAATTCATCAAACTGATCCAGCTCTTTCATGTTGACATGACAGGGGAAGTCCTATCTGGTGGAGAGACTTCCCATTGCTTCAACATCTCCAATGGTGTGAAACAAGGCTGTGTCCTCACTCCAGTACTATTCAACCTATTTTTCACCCAAGTATTACGACATGCTGAGATGGATCTAGACTTGGGCGTCTACATCAAATACCGACTGGATGGCTCACTATTCGACCTCCTCCGCCTGACTGCAAAAACAAAGACAACAGAGAGACTCATCCTGGAAGCTCGCTTCGCAGATGACTGTGCTCTCATGGCCCACCAAGAAAATCATCTCCAAACCATTGTGGACAGGTTCTCCACCGCAACAAAACTGTTTGGCCTGACTATCAGCCTCAGCAAAACAGAGGTGCTGTTCCAACCTGCACCAGGGAGGCCAACGAACCAGCCGTGCATTACAATCAACGGCACGCAGCTTCTAACGTCAACACTTTCAAGTACCTGGGCAGCACCATCCCCAACGACGGGTCCCTAGACCACGAGATTAATGCCAGGATCCAAAAGGCCAGCCAGGCACTCGGGCGGCTGCGCTGCAAAGTCCTCCAACACAGCGGTGTAAGCACTGCGATGAAGCTCAAAGTGTATAACGCAGTGGTCCTGAGCTCGCTCCTGTACGGTTGTGAGACATGGACACTGTACCGGAAGCACATGAAACAACTGGAGCGATTCCACCAACGCTCCCTCCTGTCAATCATGAGGATCCGATGGCAGGACCGAATCACCAACCAGGAAGTCCTCGACAGAGCCAACTCCACCAGCATCGAAGTCCTGGTCCTCAACACCCAGCTACGATGGTCTGGACACGGCATCTGCATGGACCCACAGCGAATACCAAGACAGGTATTCTATGGTGAACTGTCAGCTGGACTCAGGAAACAAGGCCGACCAAAGAGAAGATTCAAGGATCAGCTAAAGTCCAACTTGAGGTGGGCTGGCATTACACCAAAGCAACTAGAACTCGCTGCCTCTGTCAGAAGCAGCTGGCGAACCCACATTCTATGCATGTTATGTTGTAATGATTCCTTTTATGAGGGAAGACATTGCTGTGATTTCACCTTACTCTTTTATTGTTTTATTTTACTTAATTTCTTCTCTTCTCTTTATTCAGATAAAGTAAGGGTCCAGCTAAGTTTATTACTGATGTTAGCTTTGTTCCTTTCACCATAATATTGTTTCCTGGTATAACCTTTAAATTTGTTAATGTTATTTTTTCTCTATATAGTGGCACTTATTTCTTTTTAAGATTCACTTGATGCATAATTATTTCTTCCATCCCTATTGTCTTATATTTTATATATATGTGTACATATATATATATAGAAATATATATCAATGTGTTTCTTGTAACAGATTGTAAGATTTTTTTATCTACATTTTTTAAAAGACCAAGTTTTTTACTATCATTTATAATTTCTATGGAGTATTTTGTTTCCGATTTGTCCATTTTCCCTCTACATTTTAATATCTCTATTTTTGTACAGATTTGTTTATTTTCTGGTTTTGTAATATATAAATGTACATTCAGTACATTAATTCTATTTTTTCTATTTTGTTAATGTATGTGTGTAGGGTTATGATTCCCTCACATCCCCTGAAGACTACTTTAACTGCATTATAGAAATCTTGATATGATATTTCATTATTTTTCTTTATACAGATTTGTTTCTATAATTTGTTCTTTGACCTACTAATTATTTAAAATATCATTACTAAATCTCCCTGTGATTCTACATCTTTATATACAGTTCCTGAACCTATTTCCATTTTTAGTGTATTATATTCTATAAAGGATATGTCAATTATTTCTTTGTTTTTATGTCTCTTTTTCAATATTTCTATTCCCTAGTACTTATCAAGAAATATTTATATACTCACATATGTGTATGTATATAAGTTATAGATACAATATATAATAATAATATATACTTTGATTATCTTATTTAGAAGTCTAAATACTATGTTCTCCAAAAATTTGTTTCATGTTCTCCTTTTTATTTATCTTCCTTTTAGACTTATTTAAAACCAATAGAAGGTTACTGATAACTCCCATCACTATCCTCTCACTATTGTGTTAATGTGTAAGCATGACTAAGCTAGGATAATGTTCCCTACATCAAATTGGATACTAAGTCATTTGTAATATATGTTGTTATTGTTATTGATTTGTTGTAATATGGTTCCTTTCAACATTTTCTAGTTTCCTTATTTATCCCTCTTAATTTTAATGCTTATTTTTGCTTGTCTGATAGCATATTGACATTATTGACTTTTAGGATTGACTTGACACAATAATTTTTCTATCCTTTCAGTTTTATATTATGTATGTTTTTGTTTGTTAAATGCTTCTCATAAGCACAGAAGGTAAGATGTTCTTTTCCAATTTGTCTCTCTTTTTCATTTAATTGTTCAATCCATTCACAATTAATTTTATAAAAGTTAGATTTATATTTTCATCCATCTGTCTCTAAAATTAAATTTATGATCCCCATCTTCTGCTGTTAACATACTAGGGTGTTCTTTCGTTTATTTTACCTTAATCTTTTCTTATGATTGCCCTGTTCCCATTGATTATTTAATACTTATCATGCATCCTGTAATCTTGTTTATTACCCTTTTCCTTTTATGTTTTGTTCATGAATTCCTTTTTCTCTCTTGGCTTTTATTGTTTATATATTTCTTCCACCATATTTTTCTTCTGTTTTCCTAGTGTCCTTTATTATGCCACCCACCCCTGATATGTGCCTTCCCCTATTTACTTATTTTTCCAATTTGACTTGAAGTTTCTTCTCTATTTTTATGCTCTCTCATTGCTCCATGTGCCAGTTGCCCCCAAAGGAACCAACTCTCCCCTCCCAATGTAAGACAAGTAGATTTTTCAAACACCATATCTCCCAGCCCTCACGCAGTGTAAAGTAATTATCTTCTTTTGCTAACCATCTCTTTTCAGTCATAGGCATATCCTTCAGTGGAAATCCTTCCCATCTCCAAAGTAAGGCTTCTTTCTTTTCCCTATCCATTTGCTCATCTTTCCCCATTCCTCTTCACCATTCTCCCATAGGTTCTTCTCTTTCTAATATCACAGAGGTCACCTCCCCTTTGCTAACCTTGACTTTTGACACCAGGGTATCACATACTTCCCCCCTTTCCCCTACTTTTATCCCTCCACTTTCATGTAACATCCCTTATTATAATGTTATCCCACAAACACCCCCAGACATTAATTCCACTTGTAGACAGGATGTCACCAGATTCTGTTCACAATGCCCCTGTCTGCCTTTTCACTGTCGCCTCTATGAGATTTCTGCCTCATACTTTCTCTCCTTGTATACTTTTAGAAAGAAGACTCTTACTGAGCTTACTGTTGTAAATCTGTTGCTGTTGCAGTACTTGCTTGCTATATTTATTCACTCCTGCATGTCTGTTATTTGGAGTCTCAAGGAGCAAATAATGTCTTCATATCTTATTTGCTTTCTAAACATGTTTCAGACTTCTTTATTATTATACATGTGTCTTATTTCCTTTTGGTTAAGTTCAGATTTGCAGGGTAGATCATCCTGGGATGCACCCCAAGTTTCAATGCTCTTTGGGACATATTCCACTTTCTCCTCTATTTTAAATTGGGTACAAAATAGTCTTAATTATTCAAATGCTCTTTCTTTTGTATTATCAAATTAATTTTCCCAGATGACTTGCAGACATTGTTGTTTCTAAATTTAATTGTTAAATTTAATCACTACATGACTTGGAATTTATAGGCTTGGTGATCTATGAATTCAAAAAATTCTAGAAAGCATTGCCTCCAGGTGTTTCTATGTTTCTATTCTTTTACCTCTACAGAATCCATGTAGGTCATTTACAAGTGGATTAGAACACAATAAGCAGGCTTTCTTAAGTAATTTTTAAATGGATTGCATCTTTGACATATCACATTTAATTGAAATAGATCATCAACATAACATCAACATCAACTATGACCATTTTTTATTGTAAATAGAAAAAAAAGGTATTTTTTCAGTAGAGCAAAATACTACTTCAAAGATTCTTTTCCACAAAGGTAGCTCCCATTCATACACCAAAATCATTAGAGATTTCTCAAAACATATAACATAAATTTGTTTTTCAATTTCAGTTGTGTTCAACTCTTCATGACCCCATGTAGCATACTGTCTATGGGATTTTCATGGTGAAGATATGGACATGAATGCCGCATCCATGACATGCTCATCTACACAGGAACTATCAAATGTATAATTTTTTCCAGATTATGAATGAAGAACCAATATTTAGCTATGGATTCTAAGACAGAAGGTAAACGTTTGAAAAAAAATTCAACAACAAACAAACTTTAAGATTCAATAACAAATGGATTTAGTGCCTATTGTGGGCAGGGATAAGAAAGAGAAAAAGATGGCAGCTTCAGAGCTGATATGGAAACAATAATAATAAACAATGATCTTTTGTAAAGGGCCCACTCTGCAACAGGAACACTTGATCCTCAAAACAACCTTTGAAGGTAGGAACAATTATTTTCCCCATTTTACAGTTGAGGAAATTCAAATAGAATTTAAATGACTTATCACATAGTTATTAAGTATCTAAAACTGGATTTGAATTCATCTTCCTGATGCCAGTCCCAGCCCTTCACCCACCATGCTATCCATCTTCATATATTCATCTAGTCAAACCCTTCCATTTTAAAAATCCAGAAAATGGTGCTCAATAGTTATGACTTTCCCTAAGGGACAGAGGCAGAGTTTGGATTTCAAATCATGTATTCTGATTCTAAATTTAGTTAGCAGTCTTTTCACAGTGCCATGATGATTCTTGCTAGACTGGTTTTTCTTTGCACTCTGAATGGGGGAAAAGTGTTCCGATTAAATTTTTACTGTAGACAAGAATTTTAAAATAATGTTTGTCTAAAAAACAAGACAACTTTGCAAGAACTTCTGACTCAGTCTTTGCATGTGAGCAAATGAAAAATTTTAATTGGCTCATTAAAATATGTCCTTTAAGGATTTAATCTTTTTTCTCAATAAATTTTATTTTTAGATCTGCATTATTTGCCATCCACTCATCCCCATCAAACATTGAGAAAGTAAGGAAAACAAAACTCTCATTAGAAACATATACAGTAAAGCACAATAAATCCCTGTGTTAGCCATGCACACACACACACACACACACTCAATTATGTACTGGGGGCTCATCATCTGGGTCCATCATCTCTCTCCCAGGAGGCAGGTGACAAGTGTCATCAAGTCTTTTGTAATCATTGTTGGTCATTGTGTTGATTAGAATTCTGAAGTTATTCAAAGTTGCTACTCTTTATACTATTGCTGCAATTGAATAAATTGGTCTTGTGTATCTGTTCACTTCATTCTGCCTAAATTCATAAATCTTTCCAAGTTTCTCTGCAACTATACCCTTTATCATTTATTAAAGCATGATAATATCCTCTCCCTTCCTCCCTCCCCCTCTCCTCCTCTTCCTCCTCCTCCCTTTTTTGTCCTCTCTCTCACACACACATATGTATATACTCTATGCATATATGTGTGTGTTTGTATACACATCTACATAAAACTTATTCAGACATTCCCCAATTCTGAGCACCCTGAAGTCTCCAATTTGTTGCCACCACAAAAATAGTTGCTAAAAAAACATTTAGAAGTTCAGTAGATAGAGCACTGAGCTTAGCGGAAGACCTGCCTGAGTTCAAATCCAGCCTTAGACATTTATTATCAAAGTGACTATGGACAACTTATTTAATCTCCATTTGCCTCAGTTTCCTTAACTTTAAAAAGAGGATAATAATAGAACCTGTATCTTCCAAGGTTGTTATGGGGATCAAATGAGATATCTATAAAGCACTTAGCAAAGTGTCTGGCACATAATACAACTTTATCAAGTCTTGTTCCCTTCTGCGTATGAACCCTTTTCCTCTTTGATCTCTTATAGTAGTGGTATTTCTTGGTTAAAGACTGTACACGTTTTCATAGCTCTTTGTTTATAGTTCAAAATTGCATTCTGGAGTAGCTGGACCAGCTCACAGATCTGCCAAAAGTTATTAATATGCCTGTTTTTCCAATAGCTACTCCTGAATTTGTCATTTTCCCTTATTGTTGCCTTCACCAATGTGGGAAGTAGAACTTCAGAGTTTTTTTTTTAATTTATATTCACTAATTACTAGAGAATTTTATATGATTATTGGTAACTTGGATTTCTTCCTTTGAAAACTGCATGTTTACAGTTTTATCATTTATGAATTGAGGAAGGGCTTTTACACTTATAAATTTGATTCATTTCCCTATACATGTTAAAAATAAAGCCTTCATCATGAAAATTTGTTGCAAAGATTTTTCCCTTATGCATCCCTACCAAATAACATGTCTGACAGCTTTTTAAAAATAATTTATGATACATACTTTAAAATAAAGACATAGTCCAAACTTTTCACTCTTTTAGTCTACTTTTCCTCTTTACTTAATATGAATTAGTAAGATAGGACTGTTGGGAATTATTTATTTGAATAATAGAATTTTTCCACGGAATGAGTCTTTTTGATTATATAAAGCACAATAAAAATGCAATATGTCTAGGTCAACTTTTTTGTCTTGTCTTCAGTTATTTCAGGACACTTATATTTTATTTACCCACTCTATTCAATTTACAAAATGCACAATATCTCTAATAATTTTTATTTTAAAAATTAAAATTAAACTAATTAAACTAGATGATATTAAGATTACTTTTTTCTTTTTACAAATTCAAACATTGCCTTGTACAATGGTACTCCAAACAGAACATAAATCAAAATAGTCTTAAGGCACGACCTCTCACCCAGTGTTTTGTTCCTTATTAGCATTTCACAGTACTTGATTAAAACCTTTAACTTTTAGCATTTCTCAAGAGTGTTCTTTTTTATGAGTGGCTCTGGGTTATGGTTTTGATTTATTTGTCTTTGCAAGATTTTTGCCTGAAATTCAACTGAATTTGCAGTTCCTTTAGGAAGCAAAAAATGGTACTTAGTGCCACAAAATAATAAATTTTGTTTCCTTTTCTCCAAGGAACATTTGATGTAGTTTCAATTCCTTTCAAATTCTTAAAATGAATACCAATTGCATACATAAAAACGTAAACTCCTTAAACACTTCACTCCTGAAATAAACTTGATTCAGTACCTATGATAGTTTAGTTGTTAAATTTCACATGATTCTCTGTTATCATTAATGAGGCTGATCTGGGCTCTGAAGAGGCTGCATAACTATAACATGTTTTTCATGGTTAAAACATGCCTCTATATTGCAGTAGGTTTAGTGCATTTTTGTGATAGAAGACTCATAATAGTATGCTAATTTCTGAGAGCTAAAGAAAAGTTTGTCATTCTGAGTCTAAGACCATAACTTTCCATTTTCTTCTCTGTGAAACTTTGCTATAAAGCCAAGGCTTTTAAGACAGCATGTCCCTTTCAAAGAGGCATTTTGCAAAATAGTTTAATGATCATGCTAGAGGTACTGAAGATAAGTGTCAGCCACAGGCTATTCTAAATGGTCCAGCGTGGGTGGGTTCCTTCACTGATGCCAAGAAACCACTAAGTGACCATTAAAGCAGAGATGCTACAATCACAAGTTCAAATGACGGTGTAGCCGTGAACTTCTGGGAAATAACAGGCATGTACAAAGTCACCTGGCAAGGAGAGGATGGGTTAAGGTGTCAGGCTGACCTGGAGTCTAAGAGACTGAATCTCAAAGAGCTCAGCAAATTGACACTGCTATTCTTTCCCTCTTGGTTTCCTTCTTTTCAAAGCTATTCTGAAACAGATATGAGTCATGTTTCCTGTAGTTGAATTCATTCTACTCTGCGTTAGTCACTCCAGGTGTACCATGTCATGCTAGCATTGCTTTCAAAATAGCCTTGATCACAAAGATTTGGAGGCAGCATGATCTAGTAGAAAGATTGCTGGGTTTGCAGTCAGAAGACCTGAGTTCAAAGACATCCACAGTCTCTGGCTTATTTTTCTATGTGGTTCTGAGCAAATCATCTAACCTCTGAGACTTCAGTTTCCTCATCTGTAAAATTAGGGGATTGGGCTGGATGATTCAAAACTAAAAATAAATTATTTAACCAATCAATCAATAAGAATTTAGTAAACTCCATGCCAGGCACTGTGCTTGTATTGGAGATAAAAAGAAAAAAGCTAAACAATTCCTGCATTTAAGGAGCTCACAAACTACTGGGGACAATATGTACACTTACTATTCTGAAAAGTAGGCAGTGTTTCAAAACAATGTATATACAATTTGATTATTAATAAGAAATCTGCAGATATAGGTAGACATTGTAACAGTTTTTATGATTGTATGATCAGCAGAAGCAGCAGGGCTTCTATAAGTAAGAGTTGCTAATCTGCATTGATGAAAAGAATTTCCACTCTGGGAATCCCTCACACTGTTGAAATATTAAGTCTGGACTAAAAAGGGATAAAAAGACCACTATTTGGTGTTAATGGAGTGTCACCACACTATTCACCAACACTATCACTATCACTACCATCATCCTTACTATCATCAACATCATAACAAATATACCTACTAGAGCAAAGCTTTGAAATCTTTGTGTGTGTGTGTAGTGTGTGTGTGTGTGTGTGTGTGTGTGTGTGTGTGTGTGTGTGTATGTTGGCAGTTTATATCCCCCTTATTAGAATCAGCTTTAATTGCTTAAAATAAAATACATAGGTGTATTAAAATCATTTTGAGATATTCAATGTAATTTAATAAAATTATATGGAATTTTAAAAAATTTACCCAGCCAGGTTTACATATCCCCTGAGATCTGTCTATGCATCTCTTGCTTTATTTATAGCCTTGTGACAGAAGTAATAATAATAATGATAATATTAATAGTTCACAGTTATCTAGCAATTACTACATTAAGGGGTTGGTGATAAGAAGAAAGGTTCTATCTCTACAAAAAATATTTCCTGAAGCATTATGGAAAATCTTGGAAAAAATCTAACAATGTCAAATGGTTGTGTAATGACTCTATTTACTGTGGGATATAAATGTAATATAATATTATTGGGTTATAAAAATAATGAGTAAAATATACAAAGAATTAGATGAAATAATGCAAGATTCAAGAAGATTCAAAAATACAACACAAGCATTGATTTTAACTAATTAAAATATGCTAATATTAAATAGCAGCAAAACTCAGTGAGCACTGGAGACGTATTACAATCATAATTTCTTTTTTTTTTAGTCAATAAGTAACAGAAGGCTTAGTTGCACGATTATTCACAGCTACTTTTTCTCGTTGTTTCACTTAAACTTAATGGGATTTGAGGTTTATTTCTTATTTTGTTGTTGATTTTTCTGTGATTTCTGTTTAGGAGTTCGGTATTTTGTTTCTTGTATACTTGCTTAGGACTTTGCTTCAATTGCTTTTAGTCACATTAGAATATGTGAATTTTCCTTTTAAAGTTAATATTTACCAATTACTGATTTTTAAATAAAGATCACTTCCTCACCTCCTATTCCTTTGCAGTAGTGGGAGGAGGGGTCTTGGAGTATGGAGCAATGAATATGATGTTAGAATATTTCAATGGATGAATCAATTTTGCTGAAATTTTTCTTCACATTTTTCTTATAAATGTTCTATCCTTTACAAGTTGAGGTAAATTCTTAGCACAATCCTTGCACATAGTACTGTCCTTCCTCAAACACGGTCCCAAACCTTCCTGTCTTTCCCAGGTAATAATTGCTCACTCAGTGCCCCCTCTCTCATTTTTAGTCTTCACTTCTCTTTCTCCTCTTCTTGAACATACCAGAATTCCCTCTTTTAAAAAAATACCACTTTTCATTTTTGTTTTCTTAATGCTCACTACATACCTTACACATGGGTAGTAGTAAATTAATTTTTTAAATTAGTCACAACTGGGCATAGTAACACATGTATATAATATAAGCTATCAGGGAAACTGAGGTTGGCAAATCTTTTGAGTTTGGGAGTTCTGAATTGGGCTATGTTAATGAGGTTGAGAATTAAATGGAATTTTTAAAAAATTACCCATCCAGGTTTACATATCCCCTGAGATCTGTCTATGCATATCTTGCTTTATTTACAGCCTTGTGACAGAAGTAATAAAGCTGGGAGACACCAAGTCACCAAAGAAGAGATGAACCAACCAAGTCGAAAGACAGAAGGGGACAAAGCTCCCAGGCCAATTAATAGTGACACTGAATCCATTAATAGCATCTCCATGCCAACCTGGATGATACTGAAAGATCCAATCAAAAGATATTAAGAACAAATTGAGTCATAGAAATTTATAGCTGAAATAGATCTCGGAGGAAAACAATTTTTTCTCTACTTGTAGGTATACTTCCTCTGCTTTTTTAAATAAGAGAGGGAAAATTAATACCTTTTAAGACTTCATACTACTTTTGGACTTTTCCATTTTTTAAAAGATTTGGGAATAAGTTTAGGGCTTGTTTTCGGTCGTAGTTGTTGCTTTGTTTTTAAACATCAAACCCAAATCTGCTTCTCTGGCTCTTCCATCTTGGTTCTTAGTTGGGTTTCTGGGGCCAAGAAGAAGTCAAATCATTCTTCTATCTGACAACTTTTCAAGTTTGTTTTCCTTTCCCCCATTTAAACTTCTACTCTAGACAACCAAGCCTCATTGTCGATTGCCTTGAATCTCCCTTACCATTCTATTTGCACAGAAGGAAGATCTCCACACAGTCTGATATAATTTCCGCAGAGAATTTATCAGGAATTTTTTTAAATGTGCAAAAATGTTATAAAGTGGACATAAAAAGGTCATGTGTCCCATTAGTAGAAAGATTACTCATATCAATGAAATAATGGATCCACCAAATTCCAGTATTCCTAGAAGAAATCTGAAAAGATTACTTTAATGACAAAATTTCTCATTATACTGTGAAATTGCAGTCAGTGAAAGTGTCAGTGTGGTGAATGTTTAATAGTAGTTCTACAAAGCTCAGTTTCCTCCTTGGTAAAAGAAGGATAATAATAGCATCCACCTCTCAGAGTTATGTGACTATCCAAAGGGATGTATATAAATTACTTTGTGAACCTAACTAGTATAAAAATACTAGTTGTTATTGATGATAAGAATGTCTGAATTTTGTGAAGAAAAGAACCAAGAAAGACTCCATCCAGCTGATACAGAAAATGTGAAGAGTGGAACAGGCTTCCATGGGGCCATTTTCTAGGATACTCACTCTGTTCCCTCCCATCTCCACTAGAGATTATGACTTGGTTACTGTGCATTCTCATGAGGGGCTCTGAGTTAGGGTTTAAATGGACCCCAAACAAGTTCCAAACAACAGTGACCTATGAGGATATATTGGAGACATGCCATATGGGGCTGAATTAAAGGATGCTCAGAGATACAACAGGAAAAACTGTGAATACTATGAAAGCTTTAGGGAGATTCGATGCCCAGAAAGGCTTAGGGTAAAGTCTGAAAACTTCAGATAAACCAAGAAAATTTGAAATCAAAGTCAGGAACAAGAATAGAATCTCAATACATATAGAATCTGTGATTAAAGGCAGATATGTTCAACTTATTGTATGCTAAATTTCATGAGGACAACAGGAGTGCTTCCAGTGCTCTGAGAAGGAAGGTGTTGGTGGGCTTGGCATAGAACAAATACAGGCACATGCAGACATCTGAATGGCCTCTGGGGGCAAAGGCACAAGAAAAAACAAGGAAGGTCAGAGGGATGGCTGAGAAAACAAAAGAGCACATGAAAAGGCTCCAGGGAACTTAGGATTTCACAGTTCTGTTCATAATTTTTAAATGGTCATAATTTTCTGAGGCAAAAAATACTGGATTTTAGGGCTTTGGGCCAGAATAACACATAATGAGATGGCATTTTAGAATCTTTTAAAATATTTTTTGAATAATAGAAAATGTTAATTCAATTACAATATGTAAATAGAATCAGAAATATCACTTTACAGGGGGTTCATTTAGGGTATGTAATTACCTTATTCAGGACTGTAATAACTAAGAAATTCTTCTTTTAGAAGAACTTCCTTCTTTGGATAGTGAACCCCTACATTTTTTCTCTTAAATATTGACTCAATTATTTTGAGACTTGACTTCATCAGTTATCCACTTTCATCTTCAGTTTCTCTTTCTCTGCTGGTACATATTTCCTCTCCTGTCTATAAACATACTCATCTTCCTCAAGCTATAAAGCAAACCTTATATTAAACTGATTATCAATTTAATGAAAATTCAGTTTATCAGTTTAACTAAAATTCCTTTTTCCTACCCCTCAGTTACTGTCCTAGATTTGTTTTTCCTGTAACTGACAAACTCCTTTAAAAAATAATGGACATCTGATCAAGGACACATGTAATACTCAGTGGAATTGTGCATGGGCTACGGGAAGGGTGGGGGTAGAGGAAGGAGGGATAGAATATGATTCTTGTAACCAAGGAATAATGTTCTAAATTGACTAAATAAAATTAAAACAAATAATGGACAGTTTTTGCTACTACTTCTTTCTATTCATTCATTCTTCATCATCTAACCTGGATTTTAAAGCCTTCCCCTTATACCCTCCCCACCTCCCCACCACCAAATCTGGTAGCCTTTTTTCACTTCTCATTCTCATGGACTACATTTTTATTTTCATAAAAATAGATTTTTTATTGATATATTTTGTTTTACCATCATCTCAATTTCTCCCTATATTCTATCTTTTCCCTCCTTCCAAACAAAGAATTGTTTTAATATTTTCCCAATTATAAATAAAAATATTTTTTGTAAAAAACAATTTAATGTTCATTTATTTTTTTTTAAATTTGAGTTCCAAATTCTTTCTCTCTTTTCCTCCTTTCTCTTTCCATCCTTGAAAAGGCAAGCAATTTGAAATAGGTTATAAACCTGTAGTTAAACAAAACATATTTCCACCTTAGTCATATTATAAAAGAAAACACAAAAAAAGAAAAAAAAATAAAGTAAAAAAAGCATACTTCAATCTACATTGACTCCATCAGTTTTTTCTCTGAAGGTGTATAGCATTTTTCTTCATGAGTTCTTTAGACTTGTCACTGATCATTGTATCGCTAAGAATAATTAAATCATTCACAACTGGTTATTTTATAATATTGCTGTTACTGTGTACAGTGTTCGATCTCTGCTCATTTTGCTTTTTATCTGTTCATATATGTCTTCTCAGCTTTTCTGAGATCATCATGCTCATCATTTCTTATAGCACAATAATATTACATTGCAATCATTTACCTGAACTTGTAAAGGATAGACATTTTAAAAGAAAAACATGAAGAAAAATATCAGCAAAATTGATTCATCCATTGAAATATTCTAATATCACATTCATTGTTCCATGTTCCAAGCCAGTAGACAGAAGTCACACCAAAAATATTTATACTATTATGATTTTAGTGTTTTATTTTTAATGAATATTTTATTCTATCATAGGCTTTTATATCTACTCATATAATTGTAACCTATTCTATTTTGTGGTTCATGTATTATTGTTGCTATTTGTCCTTCATTTTCAAAGAGGATCTGTGACATGGGCTGATGTCTTAACTTGAACATGAATTGGATTTAAGTGAGCAGAGTTGCACAAAGTCATCAGCCTCCCTCTCTCTTCCAGAATCATTGAAGGCCAGTGGCAGGTGAAAGTGAAGATGACTAGTGATTGCCTGATGTGCAGAGGATAACCTTGGCTTCTTCAATTTCTGACCAAGCTCTCAGTACTTCACAGTGCCTGCCTCGACCACTTTCGTGGCCACTGGAACAATTTGTTCTCATCTTCCCATTCTACCAAGGGAGGAAGTATTCACTTGCCTGAGGAAGATATCACCTTAACTCATCTACAGATTTGAGGACTGTGAGTTATTCTCAACTTGTTTAGCCTGTCTGCTGAAACAGTTTTTCACCTGAATGTAGCCACTGTGCATGTTATGGCTTCTTGGAGCCCCAAGTGAAAGTTAGGGAAAAAGTGAACACCAAAGGTGGAAGGTCCTAACCCCTGCTGGGCTCCTCTGCCTTAGCAAGGGTTTCTGGTCCTCCCTCCTAGCTGGCTCACCAGAAATAAGGTAAGGAAAAATGAGGAAAAGATAGGGAAAGGAAGAAAAGGAAGGTAGTTGGGGATCTCCCCCTGCTTGGTAGGGAAATTGACCTGAGTTTTTTGTAGGTAGGCTAGGGAACAAATTAAACCAGGCTAGACTCCAAAGAAAGGTAGGTAGGTTTATTTAGGGTTAGGAAGGGAAAGTTTAGGAAAGCCAGGGAAAGCTAGAACTCTAGCAGCTAGATAGGGACTAGAGCTCTCCACCTAGGTTAGGGGAAAAAGGCACCAAAACCCAAGCTTCTCTCCTCTTTTATACTCCCTCTGACACCTCCCACAAAAGGAAGTGGGAGGTGTCAGAGGAAGTTGCAGTAGAGAGTCCTGGGAGACAGAGTCTCCTAGGGCTTAGGTCCACTTCAAAATGCACAGCATCTGTGAGGTCTTGGTTAATAATTGCCATTGAACTTCAGAATTCCACCTTCTCTCTCCCTCTTTTTCTTTACCTACCTCTCTTTTTTAAAACCCCTTACCTTCTATCTTGGAATCCCACACACTAAATACTGATTCCAGGAGAGATGAGCAGTAAGGGTTAAACATTTGGGCTTAAAGAGAATTGTCTAGGGTCATACAGCAAGGACATGTCTGAGGTCAGATTTGAATGTAGGTCCCTCTGACTCTAAATCTAGTGCTCTTCCACTGTGCTATCTGGTTGTCCACTCCCCCATTCTTTAATACAAGCTATAAGTTCATAAATTAAGTACACATCTAAAGGTCTCCCTTTCATTCTAAACTTGGGAACATGGGAATGTGCTCTCATGTATATGAGCTCAAGCACTGCCAAATTGGGTCTGTGATTCCTGACTGGTGCCTAGATCTTGAACCAAGGGAAAACATATACCAACTCACATATGAGGAAGCAAGTCTTTTTTCTTGTATAAAATGGAAAATCAAAGTTCCATAGCCCCTGCTTTAGACTGTCACAAATTTTGAGGCTCTGTACCCCCGATTGCTAGTACCTACACCCATGGGATCAGTAATCGAACTGAACATACTCCACCTAAAAGAGCTCTGGGCTCTATCAGTCATCATGTTCATACTATGTAGGATATACTAGGGTATGTAATATACATAATTAGGTCAGGTTAGCACTCAGTGGTTTTTAGGTGTACATCATATCATTTTATCATTTTTATTCTTTCTTTTAGTTTTGTATTAAATTTTGTTCTATGTGTTACACAGTCAGTGAATGTGATTGTTAAGCTGATTCAGGAATGACTCTAATATAATGTTCACTTCTTGCCTATTAAAGTCAATTTCTACTCCCATATTATTGAGTCCTTTACCATATCGGGCACCTTCCATTTCTTTTTTTAAAGACAGTTTTCACCTTTTCTAGTTGTGAGGTCTCAGGGTAGTTAACAAGTGTTTGACTTAGTTATTTATTATTCCTAATCTCTATTTTCCAACAAATCTTTGTCATTCTTGTCTAACCACACATTTGTACTGAAGTATCAAGATAGATGTGCTTTATTTGGAGTGTTTGATCTTGTTGAGCAATTCATAGAATTTCTCTGTTTTTACAACTTCAGCAACCTCCATTCGTTTTTCAGGACCTAGTACACATTAAATGCTTAATAAAGAATTTTTTTTCTGACTGATAAGATACAATTATTTTCTTAGTGATCTTTTTTGCAATGACTAATCTCTATTGTAATATGAGTTAAATATCTCATGAAATAATGCTTATTGCTGCTTTTGGATTTATGCTTATGGATTTAAACCATGCTTCCAATTCTTTCTCTGTCTGTTTGAGAAGTATCTTTTGACCACATAATTCCATTTAGCTATAACTTCCATCTTTATTTTGGTTTAATTTATGGTGAAAATGTCAAGATTTATATCATTTGGTTCATGATTCCAGCATATCTACATATCTACTCGCCAATTATTGGACAAAGGACCAGAGAAGTGATGGTAAATGTTTGATGATTGGCTCGGGGGGGGGGGGGGGGGGAGAATGTGCATATAACATACGTTTTAGTTTAATCTGCACTATTAACATTTTCTCCATCAATTTCTTGTGTCTGGACAACCAGCACAAATCAATCCCTAATGTGCAACCTTTGCCAATTCCCGAGCTATAAATGATGACACAGAAAATTTAGCAATTAGTTCTCATGAGCCACATTGACTTCAGTACACCCCTATCAGGGCCTCACATTTAGAATATGAGCAATCAAATGGAAATATATGAGTGTTCTCAAACTGTGTGATGACGGCTGCCAAGGACTGAGGTCCATCTTATAGTTTTTCATTTGCCATAGCCAAAAAAGCTGGATCACCAAGTTGTTGAAGAAGGTGATGAGCTCAATGCTTAGACATACAGATCCTCAGAAAACAGACTGGATCTAAAACCCAGTCCATATTTAAAACCTTTTCAACTCCACATTCACATCATGCCTCTGCTGATCAAAATTTCCAAATAATGGCACCCACATGAAACTGTTTGTCATGTTGAGTATGGCATGGAAGGCAAGAAGATGGAGAGTTAATTTTTGAGAGGAGTTGGATTTCCTTTTCCAACTTTCATGAAGTCGAGGAGCTGAGCATTCTGAAATGGAAGGAAGTCCAGGATTGAAGTCATGAAGACCTGAATTCAAGTCTCACCTGTAACACATACTAGGTATATAATGATGAGCAAAAGAAAAGCGCTCAATCCCCAAAGTGATATTAAAATCTGCTGAGTTATAGATAAGCTACCGGTAAGAGAAAGCAACATCATAATATAGAAAAAGTGTTGATTTCAGATTCAGAGGACATGAGTTCAAATCTGAGCTCCAACATTTTCCATTTGTAAGATCTTGGACAAGTCATATAATCCCCTTGGACCCAAGTCTCTATTAAAACAAAAGGATTGAAAATGAGCATCACTAAGATCCTTTCCAGTTTCATATCTATTATTTTCATCAGTGATGGGAGCTTTAGCTCCAGAAATTCCATACCCCAATAAAATCTGTGGCCTAGAGACAATCAGCACATTTAGATATGGAAAAAGGAATATTTGTATATTAGGGAATGTCTGTTTTAAGAAGTAAAAGCACAAGAAATGTTCTTTTCACAGCTTTATTTTCAGCTTCCGCAAACCCATTAATGACCTTCCCTTTGCATCCTGAGATTTTTTCTTTTCAGTGTTCCATTAAATATGGTGATTAGCATTCCACAATTGACTACTTCATAATCAATAAAAATACCATCTACCTGTTTTGAAAGGTTTTTCTAGGAAAAGAAAATAAATCTTTTAGCAGAAAAATAATATAACTAATATGAATAGAAAAGTCCCTAGGAGAGTAGAAGACAGTGAATGGGAGTTATTGAGAGTGCCTAGATTTCTTTCCTGTGCAATCAAAAGTTGTTATGTATAAAAATGTGCTAGAGAGGAGGAAAGGTTGAAGATTTTCCAAGTGATTCTTAGTACCTGGAGGAGAAAGGAGGAAATATGCATTTATTAAGCATCTATTATGGGCCAGGAGAGTGTTAAGTGTTCTTACATATAATATTTCATTTGAGACTCACACCCATCTTAGCAGGTAGGTCCTATTATTGTAATAGTTAAAGGAATTGTAGGAGGGACAGGAGAAATACAGGAGATAAGGGAGTTTTTGTAACAGGGAATGGAGGAGTTGAAGGGAGAGAGGGAATATGGCTGTCAGTGAGGTAAAAGGAGAGAGATACCCCCTGCCTAGAGGCTATCTTTGAAAAACGGGGTTTCTGAGAAATGGGCCAACTGTGATAGCCTGCGGGGATGTCTTCTCTTTTGATTGATGTTGAGGATACCCAACAGCAGGTACACCCGAACCCCCCTGAGGGACAAGCCTCCCCCCAAACCAAGGTCACCCAGCAGGGGTCCCATAAACACTGTTTAAGGTTGAATGTCTGTCCTTCAGTTCAGCTCCCTCTATGTTCCCCTGAAATGATAGTCCTCTTATCTGACTGCAGATTGTTTAAATAAGTATGAATTTAATAAGAAGTTTGAATCCAGAAGGTATCAGAGTAGAGGGAAGAGGGGTTCCCTATACTTTTCCCCAGGTTGGGTTTGAGTCTCTCTCAGCTTTTGAGCTGAGGCCAGACCTCACAGGCTGGTGGAGGGTTTATTTTATTCCTATGTTAATCTGTGCTATTTTTCTTAAGTTCAAAGTCTTAGCAGTAGACAACAAGAGGAAGAAAATTTCTGACCTTCAGAGCTGGTTGGGCCTCTCTCTTTGTGCTGACACCCCTAAAGACCAGCCTTACAGTTCAAACCATTCCCCTAAAATCCTTTTGTTCAATGTCACAATCACAGGAATCCAGGTAGAACACACAGTTGGGAAATATCCAGGAATAGAGGTACTTCTATCCTGATACAGGGAAAGAGTGCTCCTTCCAGTCAGAGGGCCAGGAAAGAGAGTGTCCTGACACCAACTGTCACTCTCCAAGTTCCCCTCCTCCCACCAACTGTTGTTCTTGTCAATATCTTCTCTCTAACATTCCAACTGCTGTTTGTTCCACCTGAGTGGCAGAAAGTTCAAAAATTGCTTCAGTTTTCCTTTCCACAATATCCCCATTTTACAGATGGAGGAAATTGAGGCATGGACCAGTTAAATAACTTGTTGAGGGTCTTACCACTTGTAAGTAACTCAGACTGAATTTGGACTCAAATCTTCTTAACTTTAGGCCTAGCACTTCATCCATTGTGTCACCCCCAATTGCCATAGAAGAGGCTTCTCACAGGACACTTTTTAAGAATGATGCAACTTTTCATGGTCTTCATAAAGCTAATAAGGATTATATGACAACTGATATGATAGGCAACTCTTTGCTGGTCAAAAAAAGCTTCTAGGGGACCCTTTGCTAGTACTGGGTACAGCTGATATTGTGTGACAATTCTATTGCCCATACACAGTTCTGGGCAAGAGTCCCAGGACAGAGAGGAGAGCTTGTGATTGGTTACAAGGAAGCAAGGGCTTGGTCACACTTCCAAGACCAAGAGGAATATTAACATATGTAGCCATAGGGGAGTAGGGTAAAGACCAGAGTGAAGATTAAAAGAGTTATTAACATATATGCCCCTGTATCACAACACCTTGGAATCATCAAAAACTTGCACACCCCCAGAATTAGCTCTGAAAAACAGTAATGTGAAAAGGCTGAAGCTTGGGACAATGCTTTCCTACTCCCAAGGGTGCAGAATACAACTTTAATAGAAAGTTCAAAATAAAGAAAACAGGCTACAAAAATGAGAAAACAACAATAAAAGAACTTAATCATAAAAGCTATTATGGTGCTAGGGAAGACCAGACATAAATTCAGAAGACAATAATTTCAAAACAGCTACAAGCAAAGCCTGGAGGAAAAAAAGTTAATTGGACCTAAGTCCAACAAGAATCCCTAGAAGAGTTAAAGAAAAAGATTGATAAAGAGAGGGGGGAAATGGGGAAAGAAATGAAAGTGATACAAGAATAGTATGAAAAGATCAATAAGAACTTGGTTTTTAAAAAAGGACACAAAAAGTAAACAACATATTAAAAACAGAATTGGCTTAATGGTAAATGGGTCACAAAATGTCACTTAAAAATATCTTAAGTTTAAAAGTAAAAAAAAGTTAAAAACAAAGAGCTTAAAAAGCAGAATAGGTCAAAATGAAGAGAAGGTACAAAAGCTCACTGAAGGAAATAATTTATTAAAAATTAGAATTGGGTAAGTGAAAGCTAATGAATGACTCCAATAAACATCAAGAAACAATAAAACAAAGCAAAAAGAATTAAAAAATAGAAGAAAGTTGTAAAATATCTCATTCAAAAAACAATTGACTTGGAAAATAGATTGACTGACACTTTAAGAATTATTTGACTACCTGAAATCAATGAATTTTTAAAAAGTCTACACATCATATTTCAAAAAATTATAAAGGAAAATTGTCCTCAATATCTTAGATCCAGAGAGTAAAATAGAAATGGAATCAATTGATTTCCTCCTGAATAAATCCAAAAATGAAAACTCCCAGGAATATCATAGTCAAATTCCAGAACTCAAAGGTAAAGGCAAAAATATTGTAAGCAGTCAGAAAGAAAGAATTCAAACAGCATGGAGTCACAGTCAGAATCACACAAAATTTAGCAGCTTCCACATTAAAGGAGTGTGGGGATAGGAAGCAATGTTTGCACCTCACTCTCATCAGAATTAACCCCAAATGGGGACACAAAGACTTGGACACGATTAAAAAATGACTGAACAACGAACATTTTTATTCTGTTCTCAGAGTCATAATATCTCAGTCATACTAATGGACTACTACCGGGTACAGCATACTTCATTTACTCTGAAAGGTCCTCTCATTCATATTTCATTTTCTCCTTTTTTATTTCTTATTATATTCTACTTTATTAAAGTCTAAAGGGATATTTCCTTACAGACATAAGCCCCATTTAATCTGTATTAGTCTCCTCAGATTATTTAGCTGTTACTAAGGAATAGTCATAATATCTTTGTCAAATTTCCATTCCCATTTATTATATAGTGGCTTCCTTGGGTGAAATTTTAGTTGCTTTGCAGGAATCTGAACAATAATTCTTCTGTAATGCTTTGGAATACCACTTCTAAATATAAGATAAGCTGTTAAAAAAAGAAAATATTTCAACTTAAATGTTTATTCTGATTTTCTGCCTATTATTATCAGTTATATCTTTTCTTATGCTATCCTCTGGAGATGGTGAAGTACTCTAGATTCCCCTGACTGAAGATGACATGCATTGTGTCAAGTCCAAGAACACTGAAGCCCCTGCTAAATGAGATCAATTCAAAATTACTAAAAATTTCAGCCAAAGTACACATCCTGGAAAGCAAAGGAAGAAATCAATCAACAAGCATTTATTAAGTATCTCTTAAATGTCATTCATTATATAAGATATTAGAAGATACAAAGGTAAACATAAAACAATCTCTACCCTTAAGGAGCTTATATTTTATGGGAAGAAGCAACATATACATATATAAATCAATATAGAGTATATACAAGGTAAATACAAAAATCATGGGCAAGGGAAGGGGGAAATGTAGTGGGGAGACTGGAAAAACTTCATGTAAAAGACTGTCCTCAAATAGAACATTGAAGGAAATAAAAAATTCTTAGTGGGGAACTTGGTAACAGTGGATAAATGGAAAAGTAAGACTAATGTTTATGAGTTCAAATCTGGCCTCAGATACAACTTTGGGTAAGTCACTTAACCCTATTTGCTTCAGTTTCCTCATCTATAAAATGATCTGGAGAAAGAATAAAAAACCACTCCAGTATCTTTACCAAGAAAACCCCCAGTTCAGTCATTGGGGAATGACTGAACAAATTATGGTATGTGATAATGATGGAATACTATTGTGCTGAAAGGAATGACGAACTGGAGGAATCCCAAGTGGACTGGAAAGAACTCTAGGAACTGATGCAGAGTGAAAGGAGAAGAACCAGAAGGTTGTACATAGAGACGAATACACTGTGGTACAATCGAATGTAGCAGACTTCTCTACTAGCAGAAATGCAATGACCCAGAACAATCCAGAGTAACTTAGGCAAAAGAATGCTATCCACATCCAGAGAAAGAACTGTGGGAGCAGAAATGCAGAAGAAAAACATATGATCAATCACATGGTTTTATGGGGATATGTTTGGGGTTTTGGCATTAAAAGATCACTCTACTTTAAATATGAATAATATAGAAATGGTTTTTGAACAATGATACATCTATAACCCAGTGGAATTTCTTGTCAGCTCCGGGAGGTGGGAAGGAGGAGGGAGGAGGAGAGGGAAAGAACATGAATCATGTAACCATGGAAAAATGTTCTTAATTAATTAAAAATTAATAATAAAAAATAAACTTTAAAAAACTCAAATGGGGTCACTGAAAGTCAGGAAAGACTGAAATGACCAAAAAACAATAAAATTACTTTTTAGAGATTGGGGTGGTGAGGAGAGAGTAAATTCCACTGAGAAAAGAGAGTATAAAAAGACAGGCAGATGGGGATAGAATGTTGAACATGAGTAACAAGTAGTCTAATTTGCTTAGAGTTCATGAAGGGGAGTAAAATATAAGATTAAAGGTAGGTTGGAGCCAAACTACAATGGAGCTTTAAATTCTAAGAGCAGTTGATATCCTACAGATGGCAGGGAACTACTGGGCCTTTGTGAGCAGAGGAATGAGGTTGTCAGAACTTTGCTTTAGAACAATGACTCAAACTTTTGACCTCAAGACCCCTTTATGCTATTATAGATTATGATGACTCCAAAGGGCTATTGTTTATGTTGGTTATATCTACTGATATTTACCACATTAGCAATGAAAACTGATCATTATTAAATATTTTTGTTAATTTTAAAATAAAAGCAATATATAATTGCATATGTAAAATTTATTTCAGATTATTAGAAATAAGAAGGGAGAAAGGAAGAGAATTTGAAACCAAAGAAAATTTTAAGAATCTTAAAAAATATTTTTATATGTAATTGAGGGAAAAAATTTAAAAATAATAGTGATTAGCCTATTACATGTTAACAGAAATAATATATTTTTATGAAAATAGTTATATTTTCCAGAATAAAAACAGTGAAAAGATTCATTTTACATATTTTTAAATCTCTAATATCTATCTTAATGGAAGATGATTTCTGGATTCCCACATCTGCTTCTGTATTCAATCTGTCATTTTCTTTGAAATACATGAAGAAAACCTTGCCTCATAAAAGATTTTCAGTTGGAAAAGGGAGGATATTTTAGCTAGCAGAAATGCTTTCATACTATTATAAAAATATTTTTATCACAAATACCTTGAAAAGGTTTAGGGGATGCCTAGGGGTTTATAGATAACCCACTGAGGTCACTGCTTTATGTAGTAAATAATAATAAAGGACTATATTTGATTGGTAATTGAAAACCAATAGATTAGTCTTTTTTCTTCTGTTTACCCTCCCTTCCTCCCATTGCCTCTTTCTCTTCAGCCTCCCTTTCCTCCCCCTCCCTCTTCCTTCTTCTTCTTCTGGTTTCTCTAAATCACTCAGGGTGAGTTTATGAGGTTTCACATGAAATACTCTTTCTCTTCTTTATCTTAAGTAAGGGGTTTATTTGGGGAAGACAGGAAAGGATAGAGAAAGGAGGTAAGAGGGTTGGGGATTTCCCTAATACTACAGATTGGAGTATGTTGGAATATAGTTTCAAATTGAGAGAAATGTCTGATAGGTCTGGAAGTTCAGTCACTATCATCAACAGAGTAAGTCAGAGATGTCTGGACTTTTGTTCTTTCTTCTGCCTTCAAAGTCAGAAGACCCTCCTGTCTGTCTTCCAGGTTAAAAAACATAAAACTCCTTCTTCCTTCCCTGATACAAGGCAACAGGTAACCAGGGTCCAGCCAGCAGTTGACTTTGCCTCCAACTGTTTTTTCCAGGTAACATTCCAAATAGAACCTTCCTTTGACTGACAGGTCAAACCACTGCTTCTGCCTCTTTGCATGCTTCTCAATTCCTCTCTTCCACATTTAGGAATATCACTTGCTCAGCTATATGGAGAATAGATTGGAGATGGAAGAGTTGAAGCAGGGGGACCAATACAGAAGTCATTGCAATAGTCTATGTAAGAGGGAATGAGGGAATGAACTAAGGTAGAAGCTATGTGAGTAAAGAACTGGTGGTAACTGTGAGAAAAAAACTTTCAGTCATTCAGTCAACAAGTCTTTTTTAAAACTCTTACCTCCTATCTTAGAATCTATAATTAGTATTTGTGCTAAGGCAGAGGAGTGGTAAGAGCTTTGCAACTGAGGATAAGTGGTTTGTCTAGGATTACAGCCCTAGGAAATGTCTAAGATCAAATCTGAAAGTAGAACCTTCGGTCTCCAGGCCTGGATCTCTATTTACTGAGCCACTTAACCACCTTTCACTTATTAGTAAACATTTATTAAGTGTTGACTATATGCCAGCCATTGTGCTAACTCCTAGTGGTACAAATAAAGGCAAAAACAAACAAACAAGAAAGAATATATCTGCTATCAAGGAATTTGTAGTCTGATGAAGGGGATAATCTACAAAAAAGGCAAAAGACAGTCCCTGCCCTCAAGGGGCTTACAATATAATGGGGAAGATAAAATACAAATAAGCAAAATATATGCAGGATAAATTGGAGATAATCACAAAGAAAAGGCACTAGTATTAAGGGAAGAATTGGGAAAAGCTTTCAGAAGGTGGGATTTTAGCAGGGACTCAAATGAAGGTATCACAGTGACTAGCTCATAATAGGAAATTAATAAATGTTTATTTAATAATGAATGAATGGGGTCACTGTTCTAATTACTGGGGATACTGATATAGAGAAGAAAAACAATTCTTATTTGAAAGGACCTTACCTGATAATAATGATTCAAATAATTTGACCTAATTATCCACACAGAAACAATAAAAGCAGCAGCAATGATATGAGGACATGAAAAGTTTCCATTGTTCAACTGATATGTAATTGGACAGACAATCCACAGAGCTGGTCCATGAACATACATATATATATATATATGTAACTTACACACAGAAGACTGTTGGTGAACTAGACATATATTGATTATAGGAAGAGTGGGGTGAATTGGCTTTGGGAAACTATTCCATATTTTTAATAACTTCAAGCTCTTCTCCAAATAAAGGTCCATCTTTATCACATAAATATTTTTCCAATGGTTGTTTGTAGCTCTAACTCATTCAATGCCTCTGTCTAGTAAGGATTATAATCTAAGGTTATCCATGGGGTAATGGAGGTAATGGAACAGAATATAGTGGGTAAAAATTGTCAACATATTACCAATAAAGACTTTTGTGGAGAAAATAACATTAAGATAATTTAATAAGATAACAAAAACCTAAAATATTTCACAAATGTAAAGTGAAAAGCACATATTAAATCACCGAATAGCTAACAATATAAATGTTACTGTACAATTTATTTTAGTGCTAAGTGGAATTACCTTTTTACAAATAGATTCCTTTGTCTGAAATTGATTACTAAACTCATACCACCCTTAGGAAAGAAAAAAAATAACCTGTTTAATCTCCACCTTCTAATGTTTATGGAGAAACATTTTAAATGGCCTATAGACCAAAGAATACTGTTCCTGAAGTCTACCAAATATCATAGTGCATTTTAGCCCAATTCATTATCTGTATGAAGTTATTAAAGTAGAAGTAGAGGCCTAGAAATTATATAATTTGTATTAAACCCAAATCTATTTCCAATTGTGTGGTATATGCTCTTGTGGAAAATATCTTTCTTTACTTTTGTCCGTTTGTAATGAAAAGATTTCCCCCTCCGTAGCTCAGAGAGTGAGCACCTAATGTATCATCTCAAACACAATAAATGTGTTCCTGGAAAAAAAACAAAAACAAAAACAAAGAAACACCCAAACACACAGGTTGCTTGGCTCTGACAAATTTTTGTTCATAGAGGAATCCATTATTGGAGCTTTGGACAAAGGTTTCCAATTAGAAAACTGACTGCATCAAAATCCTGAAGTACAGTTTAGTTGCAGCATCATGAATGATGTCACCAGAGAACATATTATCTCAGTTCGAGAAAGATTGGATGACAAGAGAAAAATCACCTTAGGGAAGAAGAAAACAAAATGCAACTCATCATGGACTGGTATGCAACTTGAAAGGACTTAAAGGACATGGAAAATCATTTCCAGGAGAGCATGTTGTTCTATAACAATAGGTTAAGTTACAGGGGAAAAAAGTAGAGATAAATGAGAAGCTGAAATAATAAATTACTTCTAATAGATTGAAATTGTCCTAAAACATTTTGGTCACCCTGTGAAATGTTAAAAAGCACCATGCTCTCATTCTCTCATTTAAGCCTGACAACAAACCAGAGAAGTAGATGTTTCAGATAATATTATCCCTATTTTATGGATGGGAAAACTGAGATTTGGAGACTTGCCCAAGATCAAAGAGCCAAATTGTCATCTGTAAGGTTTAAATCTAGAATTCTCTTAATACCAGAATTAGCTGGTACTCTTTCCTTACCATCATGCTGTTGAGAAAGTAGTATTAGTAGTGGTAGTCTCTCAGTGACTGAGAATGACGATTGTCTTTGTGCAGTTTCATCTACGGTGTACCCTCATGTGGCTTTGGAGTCCAAAGGCTGAGGCGCACAGTTTGTGGCACACAGGGCCTGGGACGCCGGTTATTACGGGAGGTGCGGGTGTGGCCTGGTGTCGGCGTTCACGCGCAGGGGCAAGACGTCGATGTCGCTCATCTTCAAAGGTGGTGGCGGCCTGATGAATGTGGGTTCGCCAGCTGCTTCTGACAGAGGCAGCGAGTTCTAGTTGCTTTGGTGTCATGCCAGCCCACTTCAAGTTGGACTTTAGCTGATCCTTGAATCTTCTCTTTGGTCGGCCTTGTTTCCTGAGTCCAGCTGACAGTTCACCATAGAAGACCTGTCTTGGTATTTGCTGTGGATCCATGCAGATGACTGTCCAGACTATCATAGCTGGGTTTTGAGGACCAGGACTTCGATGCTGGTGGAGTTGGCTCTGTCGAGGACTTCCTGGTTGGTGATTCGGTCCTGCCATCGGATCCTCATGATTGTCCAGAGGGAGCGTTGGTGGAATTGCTCCAGCTGTTTCATGTGCTTCCGGTACAGTGTCCATGTCTCACAATCATACAGGAGCGAGCTGAGGACCACTGCATTATACACTTTGAGCTTCGTCGCAGTGCTTACACCGCTGTGTTGGAGGACTTTGGAGCGCAGCCACCCGAGTGCCTGGCTGGCCTTTTGGATCCTGGCATTAATCTCATGGTCTAGGGACCTGTCGTTGGCGATGGTGCTGCCCAGGTACTTGAAAGTGTTGACGTTAGAAAGCTGCGTGCAGTCGATTGTAATGCACGGCTGGTTCGTTGGCCTCCCTGGTGCAGGTTGGAACAACACCTCTGTTTTGCTGAGGCTGATAGTCAGGCCAAACAGTTTTGTTGTGGTGGAGAACCTGTCCACAATGGTTTGGAGATGATTTTCTTTGTGGGCCATGAGAGCACAGTCATCTGCGAAGAGAGCTTCCAGGATGAGTCTCTCTGTTGTCTTTGTTTTTGCAATCAGGCGGCGAAGGTCGAATAGTGAGCCATCCAGTCGGTATTTGATGTAGATGCCCAGGTCTAGATCCATCACAACGTGTTGTAATACTTGGGTGAAAAATTGGTTGAATAGTACCAGAGGGAGGACAGAGCCTTGTTTCACGCCATTGGAGACGTTGAAGAGATTGGAAGTCTCTCCACCAGATAGGACTTCCCCGTCATGTCAACATGAAAGAGCTGGATCAGTTTGATGAATTTTGCTGGGCAACCGAGCTTGCTGAGGATCACCCACAATGTGTCCCTGTTCACTGTGTCAAACGCCTTTGTCAGGTCTAAGAAGACAATCTGGAAACTCGGGTTCTGCTCAAGGCATTTTCCCTGCATTTGCCTCACTGTGAAGACCATGTCGATGGTGCTGCGATCTGGTCGGAAGCCACATTGTGATTCAGGCAGGTTCTGCTCTGAAACAGATGACAGGAGTCTGTTGAGTATAACATGGGTGAGGATCTTTCCAGCAGTGGAGAATAGTGAGATGCCTCTGTAGTTGTCACAGGCTGCTCGTGAGCCTTTGTTCTTGTATAGGGCTATGATGGAGGCATCTCTGAGTTCTGGGGGCATGTCTTCCTCTTCCCATATGCTGGTCAGCACTATGTGGAATGCCTGGAGCACCTTTCCATCTTTCATGGTCCTGGCCAACGCGGGCATTGAAGTCTCCCAGTAGTATCAGCTTGTCATTTGTGGGCACTGAGTGCAGGACAGCACTCAGGTCAGAGTAGAACTGCTCGATTGTCTCCTCTGTGCTGGTCAGTGTTGGGGCATATGCGCTGATGATTGTGGCATACCAGTCTTTGCTGAGAGGCAAACGGATCTTCATGAGCCTCTGGCTGATGCCCACAGGTAAGTCTGGCAGCTCTTTGAGCAAACTGGTCTTGATGGCCAGGCCAACACCGTGGATTCTGTCTTCATTTGAGGCTCTACCTTTCCAGAAGAAGGTGTATCCAGTGGTGGGTTCGCTGAGTGATTCCTCTTCTGGTAAGCATGTTTCACTTAATGCTGCGATGTCGATGCTATATCGCCCCAGTTCTTTACCGATTAGAGCTGTTCTTCTCTCAGGTCTTGGGGTATTCTCTCTATCAAGTAATGTCCTGATGTTCCATGCTCCTAGTAGGAGTTTCTTTGTATTTTTTCTTTGATTTCGACCGCTTAAAGGGATGGCCCGCCAGCCGCGGTGTGCTGACTGGGTGTTTGTAGGGCAGGCAATGTTTGGGACACCTTTTCTAGTCCCCTCCCTTGATTAGGGTGAGCAGTGCTGTCCTAGAGAGGGCTGCTCAGTCGCCCAGGATGCTGCCGAACGTCCCTGCTGCCCACAGGGCCGAGCGACCACTGGTTCGTGGGCCGCCTACGTGCAGGATCATGACTACAACCGCCAGTGGTCACCTCCACCTGTTGCGTCGTCACTCCCCCATCGCTGCAGGTCTTGAAGAGGATGGACAGGGTTAGGATAGATGAGTGTGCACAAAGATACTTGTGCGTGAAAGAGATTTAAGTGGAAAAGTCGATGCACAGAGAAAGTCCCACTCACTCTGTGTTGGAAGCCTGGGTCCAGTGGCACGAAAATTCGTTACACCTGGAGACTTCCTCAGCTGCATTGGATGGCCGTGTTGTCCTTTGTGCTCCAACATGCCCTAAGCACTCCACAGTGCTTTGCTGCGGCGCCCTTTCAGCCGTTGAACCTTCTTGTTGGTTTCTTCTACCTGTTCTGCCGAAGCAGTCTTCACATGCTGGGTGAGAAAAGCCCTGGTTCACCAGGGGTCGACGACGACCCGATGGCTACCCTCATAAGGTTTAGCCAGCCTGTCAAAGCCGTTGCCCGGGGTGTGGCCTCTGCCGCATGCTAGCAGCTACTAGGAGCCACAAGTGAGAGCTGGATGTCAGGTGGGGGTCAGAGGCTGGAGAGCTGCCTTAGGAGGGCATGACAAGCCCTCCATACCAGAGATACTACCCTGTTGAGAAAGTAGTAAATAATAATAAGACAAATTAAAATCAAGAGAACTCAATTAACTTTTTTCAAAAAAAAATTTGCTATAATCACATACAGATTTTTCACACCTAGGATTCTTTCCTTTTTTGTTTTTTTTATTTATTCTTTACTCTGTTCTAGTTCTCATATTTCTTTTTCTTCTATTTCATATAATATCAGAAATTTTAGGATAAGCAGTATGTAGTACAGCTAAAAGACTTCCACTATATTCCAGACATTGTACTAAATCCAATACAAATAAAGGCAAAAACCAGGCAAATATGCAAGAAAGAAGATATTTGCTCCCAGGGTTATTATTATATTTATAACATTGTGAATCATAAAACCCTCAACTTTCTCTCCCCCCCATCCAAATAAGATCTCTTAAAACTACTGAGATAGGGGGCAGCTAGGTGGCTCATTGAATTGAGAGTCAGGGCTGGAGCTGGGATTCAAATCTGGCATCAGATACTTCCTAACTATGTGACCCTGGACAAGTCACTTA
Source organism: Monodelphis domestica (assembly GCF_027887165.1). Lineage (NCBI taxonomy): Eukaryota > Metazoa > Chordata > Mammalia > Didelphimorphia > Didelphidae > Monodelphis > Monodelphis domestica. The sequence goes on from NC_077229.1 coordinate 441,559,702, forward strand.
ACCCTCACTGCCTAGCCCTTACCACTTTGAAAACAACACTCAGTATAGATTCTAAGATGGAAGGTAGGGGTTTTAAAAAATCAGCTGTAGAGATGCTTTCTCAAACAACTTTAATTAATTTGCAGTTATATTTTGGTCAAATAAAAGTTCTAAATGTACTTTGCCCCAATATAGTTTTCTTCTTAATATTTAAACCCAAGTGCAATTAATGGGGGCCTTTATACATATGTTTCTGATTAATTAGAAGTTAACACATCAAAATATTATTGTGTAAGAAGTCTTCTTCAGTTGTTTCCAATCTCTTTGTAGACATTATTTTTAGAAATAGCAGCAAAAATTTTCCAAGAATAAATCTCCCACCCCCACTCCCCAAACTCAGAAACCTTATGTCTGGATTTTGGTGGACTTTATGATGGGGATGTTGAACAAATGTACCATCTTGTTTTCTTGACCCATATTATTAGGTTGACTTTTTTCTTTAATGCTTTCAATGAGTGATAAAGATTCAACACGCCAGATATTCTGAACTTGAGGATGACCAAGAGAATTCACATGCATATAATGCAAAGAAAACAAATTGCTCAACTTTTCTTTTTTTCCTTAAAGCCAGTCATTTTGAAATCCACCTAAAGCTTTTTTTAAGAATTAAAAATATTTGGAGAAAGAAAGAAAAGATTCATTGAAAACTTGCTTCACAAACTATTGAACTAAGCATGATAAAAATGAAATAATTTTATTTTTCTAAAGGAATTTAAGAAGTCTATGTGATTTAGACTGAGGATGGGGGAGCAGGACAGAAACAATAACTAAACTTCCCATACTAAGTGGATCTGGAGTGGTTCCATATTGACTCTCCTTTGGAGTGAGATGTACAAAGAGGCACGAGATAAAGAAAAAGTTGTGGGGTTTCTCCAGTTGTTACTAGTCCCTTGCTCCACTTAAAGTTTTTATTTTTTAATATTAGGCTCTGCTCAACAAAAGGCTTCTTCCCTTCTGCAACTAGATATAACCTAGAAATATGAGAAATACCACAATAAGTCTGATCAATCCTGTCTGTTGAGAATGTGGTAACAAGGGATTTTTTAGGACTATATAGTTGCCTTCCAGTGACATTGATATAAAAAAGTTAGGGAAAAAGCTCAAATCGCCTGCCACTTCTCTTAATAGCCTACCATGTATCTACTATTCAAGAATTACTGTTAGTTCTTCATTTACAGCCTTCATGAGATTATGGGTTCAATAGAGTATCCTCCTATCAAGCAGGAAAAATGTTCATAATTATTTCTTTAGTGTTAGGGTTCTAGATTGTCATTCCTTTTCTCCACACAGCAGAAATCCTAACCAATGCACTATAGCATAGGAAAAAGAGTAGGAGATTTTTGTCTCAGGACGCAGTATCAAACTGAAGCTTTAACGTTAGTTCCATGACTATATAGGCAAGTCAATTGCCCCTCAGCCTCAGTCTCTATTATGTACAATAGCAATTCCCTACCACTCAGCTTGTAGGTAGGGAAACAATCTGTAAAACTTAAAATGCTAAAACATTGTGAATTGTTGTTAGAGAATATATTCCTTACTTCCACTAATGCCTTTGACTAAATGTGTGAGTCTTAAAGAAGATTCTGGTTTAACCATAGTTCTGACAACCTACTCCAACAATTCAACCTTTCTTCTCTTGGCTTGAAATGGAGTTTACAGAAGCCGGGTCTCTTTGTGGATTTTTTTTCCTTATTATAATAAGTATATGCTAGCAAATCCAACCATTGCCTGACAAAACCCTCAAACTATTCCAATCTCCTCAGCTCCATGGAAATTAAGTATAATCTTAATGATGTTTCATAATTGCATATAGCTTAAATATTTATCTGAATAAGATGTTTCCCAGTTTCTCTGGCATACAACTAAATCTACTTAATTAAGGATTTACATCTTAATTAACTTTTCCCTTTTGTCTATCAAGGCTGCATTTGCTATTGACAATGTTTCAAGACTCATTATAAAGATTTTGAATCAGAATGAGGCAGCAGTATGAACAGTGGAGAAATAGTAAAGGGGGAGGGGATGTCTTTAGATGATTCATTGCAAAGGACACAGTCAAAAAGATCTATTCGAGATTGCAGTAAGAGGAAACAATGGCTGACATATTTGTCTGACATTAGGTCTGGGTCCAATACATTCAGAAATTTGAGAAGTGAGTAGGAGGACAAAGGGTTTGGGAAATAAGAATTAGTAGAAAGGAGGATTGGAAAGTACCAAAGAAACCTAATGAGTTGGAAACTTCCAAATAGCTGAATCACATAGAAAGGGACTAAGGGAGGGATGGAAAATGGTATCTGACACTCCAGAGTCTGGGACTCCAACCTAAGATTTTACACTGAACATCAAGGTACCTAATTTTGTATTCTCTCTACTGTTTAGTTTCTGAGATGTACTGCATCTTCCCTGATACTATTACAAACCCCTCTCAAAGGTTCTAGAAGCTATAAATGATGAGGTCAAGAACCCTTTGTTCATAGTGGTTGATGGGCAGAATGAAGAAAAGGAAGACAATAGCAGAGAACAAAGGAAGACCCAAACAAGAAGAAGCATGTGGAAAGAGAAGATGCATTTATAGACCACCTATATGTCATTGTGCTAAATACTTTGCAAATATTATTGTATTTGATCCTCAAAACAACCCTATTATAATACCCAATTTACAGTTGAAGAAACGAAGTCACATAGAGGCAAGATGACTAGATACAGTCTTTTTTGTGTGTATTCAGTCATTTCAGGGTGTCTCACTTTTCTTAACCCCATTTGGGGTTTTCTTAGCAAAGATACTGGAGAGATTTTCCATTTCCCTCTCCATCTCATTTTACAGATGAGGAAACGGAGACAAATATGGTTAAATGACTTGTCCAGGGTCACATAGCTAATCTGAGACAGAATTTGAATTCTGGTCTTCCTGACTCCAGACTCCATAGTCTAGTCACTGTAACCCCTAGCTACCAACATTTTTAAAAATTTAATCTCTTTTCTAGGTTACACATCAAAACAACTTTTAATAATCATTTTCTGACATTTTGGAATTCATTTTGTCTTCCCCCCTGCAACACAGCTTCTGGACTTTGGTCTCCCTTGAATCCTGCTTGTGACTCTCTGTGTAAACCGGTGTTTGGTCCCTGTATGTTCCTGAGATATTCTCACTAGCCAGTTCCTGATCTAATTTAATTCTGCCCATGAGACTGAGAAAGAAAGGTAGCTTGTCTTGACCTGAGTTGTATACTCTACCTCCACAGGCACTAGCTGCGTCCTTGGTGATCAGGCCATTTTGGTCACCAACCCTGATACAGTCAACTTGATCTGTTACCTTTACCAGAAACTGTTTTGTAGAAGCTATAGATGAGGAGAGCTGGGATAGGGATATTTGGGGGACCATCGCTTGTCAGGAAGCTTGTGAGATAGCTTGCAAGACAAAGAAGAGAGACTAGTGAAAGTCTCTTAGTTTTAGTGTAAGCATAGTTTTATTAGCCTGGAGACCTCTTTGGCCCTCTACCCTCACCCAGTCCCTGTTGTTTTACTTCATTAAACCTGTTGTTAACAAGTTTACATCAGTCAGATTGCGTTTTTGAGAGCTCCAGGCGTTCTGAGCCTGAGAGGAACAAAGACAACAGACTTCTGATTTTACTCATCTTTTTTTCTTAAACCCTCATTTTCCATCTTGGAGTCAATACTGTATATTGGCTGCAAGGCAGAAGAGTGTAAGGGGTAGGCAATGGGAGTCAAGTAACTTGCCTGGGGTCACACAGCTGGGAAGTGTCTGAGGTCAGATTTGAACCCAGGACCTCCTATCTTCAAGTCTGTTTCTCAATCCACTGAACCACCCAGCTGCTTTTGAGTGGCAAAACCTGGTTATTTCACCATCCTGATTATCCTCCTCTATACACTTGTTTCTCAGTGTCCTTTCTAAATTTTGACACCCAGAACTAAACACAATATACTAGAAGTGACCAAAACAGGGTAGCATCCACTAGAGTGATTGCTTCCCTTGCTCAGAGAAGGGTGCCTTCCATTGTAGCCCATGAGCATATTTACTTTTCTGATTGCTACACCAAATTCAAATCATATTAAGATCACAGTACATTAAAAGCCTTGAATCTTTTTTAGATAAATCTCTATTTAGTCCTACTTCTACAATTTTATGTTTTTGAGGTTACTTTCTGAACCTCAATATAAGGCTTTAAGCTCATCACTATTAAGTTTCCTCTCATTTCTATTATTATATTTGTTAATTTGTCTATATACACATTTTTGCATAAATATGTATCAATGTTACTTAAATACATAAGCAAACATATATGTTATATGTGTATATATCGACAAGGATACTAGATATCTCTCTCTACCTATCTATCCATCTATCTTCCTTCCTATGTGCTATCCCCTACAGTAATCAAGATATTCTAAGAGGAGAGATTCCGTTCCTTGTTTCTGTTGTGTCATTTTTATAGTACCTCATAATATATTGCAACAAAATGAACTTAATCATCTCAGTAGTAAGTGGATAGAGCACAAGGTCTAATCAGGAAGACCCAAATTCAAATTTAGTCTTAGACACTGACTAGTTATGTGATCTTGGAAAGGTCACTTAGCTCCTGTTTACCTAAATTTTCTCATCTGTAAAATGGGGATAATGATATCATCTATCTCCTAGTTTATTGCGAGGATCAACTGAGCTAAAAATTCTAAAATGTTTAGCACAGAATAAGTGCTATGTAAATATAATACCATTGCCACTATTATCATTATTATTGCTATGCAGGCTGAACAAGATTAGTGGCATCCCTGTGGGATCATGTGGGCTTCTGGAATTTTTTTTAAGTAGTTAATTTATTTTCCCTAATAAGATTCTTCACTAGAAGGCAATTCAAGTTTTTAATCATGTCTTTCTCTTTAAAACTACTTATATGAAAAAAAATATCGATTTTCTTTTTTGTAAATGGAAGGGAAGGAGAAGAAGGAAAAGAAGGGGCTAGAGGAAGGGGGAAGTAAAGTGATCCATTTTGTTTGGCTTCAGTGGGCACAATGATGGGAAGAAATGGAAGCTTTAGGGAGACAGATGGATATAGTGATTCCACTTATAAAAGAACTCGCTAGCAGGTAGAACCATCCCAAAATGGAGTAGGCTTTTCATGAGGTTGAATATTTCTTGTCACAGGAGCTCATCAGTTAAAGGATTAGGTAACTATTTGTTGGAGACATTGAAGAAGAGATCCTATTTCCTGTACTGGCTATAGTAACTGGTTTCTGAAGTCCCCTTCTAGCTCCAAGAGTTAATTATGTAGATCAGATCTGATTTTTTCAAGAGATTTTCAGTTTCTTGGAGAAATGTCACTATACAAATACACAGCATGATTGCCATTTTACAGACCATCTGGCCAAATTATACTCATAATACATTTTAAATAAATTATATGAAGGAGTTATTAATGCCTGAGTATTCTAATGTGCTCTGAAAACAAAATCAGCTCCAGTTGTTTTGCATCTACTAAGAAACTGGTGAACCTACGGAAATGTTAGTGGGGGTTCCTTTTCACAGTAGTGAAAGGCATGGAAATAAAGCCATCTAGTTTGTTTCTCTTGTTTTAAAGTTCTGTCTCTCCAAGTAGGGGGTTCATATGAACTGGCTGTTCAGTAAATCCTTCTTCCAAACAATTCTAAGAATCAGAGGTTTATCAGCCAGTTCAAATCATGCTAACCTGCCTTCTACAAGCCTTAAAAATGTTTCTGAGTGGAAACAAAGGTGTCTAGGAGTGATGAAGCCCTTCAAGCAAGATGGACAAGAGATGAATGCTTGGATGGGGGTGGGGAGAAAGAAGGTTGCTTTAATAGCCTAGGCCTGAGTACCACAGTGAAGTCAATCACCACTTGCTAGAGGTGATTTACTACCATAGCAGTGGCCATTATTAGTTCCTGGAAGTTGTGTGAAATGAGGACACTACAGGAAGCAGAATGAGTAAGCCTGTCAGAAATGTATCCACTAGAAGAAAGGACAGGCTCACCCTTTCAAGGAGCTTTTACTTCTCTGCATTTCTTTCCCCTTTTCTAAGGAAGAGCAAAGATAATGGAGAAAAAAGAAAAACTTAGTGGTAGAAGGTGGCTGTGTAACTTATTGTAGCATCAAATTAAAAAAAAGGAAAACTCATTCTCCAAAGTGCTCTGTTATTCTATCATTCCCTCCTCACTGACCTCAATGCCTTCCATCTATTTTATATAGTTTCATGACTAGAGCTGTTGAGCTGGCCATTAACTGAAAGGCTAATGTAAATAGCTTGGATAACAGTTCGTTATGGTGCCATGTCATTTCCTTGCCCCCTACACTCCATTCCTTTTATCACACCTCTTTCCCCAGTGCCCTCATTGATCCTGGTCTTACTCAAAAGAGAGGCTAATGGAGAAAATGGAGAAACATCCTTATTTCATTCTCTTGCCCTGACTTTTCCCTGTTCTTTTAGTTTGAAAATCAATATGCTGCAGAGATTATCATATGCCCTGGCTGATGGACTGTGAGCCCCTCTCAGAAAGCTCAAACCATATTGAAAGAACCAAACCATGTTGGAGAGAACAGTCAGAAATACTAGGGATGGGGCTCCCTATGCTGCAATATGGCAGCCAAAAGACAGACACCATGGTTTTCAAGACCAGAGGGAAAGGAATAGCATGGTAGATGGATGAGGACTCTTCCTCATCAAGACCTGCCAAAGAGCTGGGGGCCAGGGGAGAAGCAAAGATTCTTGCCAGGGATAAGTCATCCAATGGAATGACACCTTCAGGATGCAAAAAAGACTTAGGTAACATTTAGATAACCTCCACGAGAACTGCTGGGGAATGAGTTGCCGCAATTTTTTACTTTAATTGAAATGTATAAAAAGGCTAAACATATTACACATACTTATCTGTCTCACAGGCCAACACTAGGAAAAACATAACCTTGTCTTTTTTGAAAATCAGGATCTTAGCATATTAAGGGAGGCTGTAGAGCCTAGTAGAGAAATGTAGGACTGAAATCGTTGCGATCTTGCACTCAAATACAGTCTTTGACACAAGCTGTGTGACCATGGGTAAAGCTTTTTATCTCACTAAGCCTCAACTGTAAATAAGGTTAATAAAAATGGTATTCCTATATCACAGTTATGTTGGAAGCTTAAAATGATATCACACGTGAAAAGCGCAACATGGTGAGTCTTATTGTAGCACTACTCATAGTTGTGGATTGTTGGTGATGATGCTATCATCCTCCCTGTGGTATCTCTTCCATTCTCTTTAAAAAAAAAAACAAACATACAACTTCTGGCCCATTATCAATAGAAAGGCAAAGACTAGGTAATGGGGGTTAAATGATTTACTCAAGGTCACATGGCTGGGAAGTGTCTGAGAACAGATTTGAACCTGGGACCTCCCAACTCCAGATCTGACACTCTATGCACTATTCCACCGACCTACACAGTCTCTCTTCCATTTTCGAAGAATGATGAATGTTCACCAATCCGTTTTAAGTATTATTTTGGCATTGGATGGAGTTTACCTGGGCCTGATGACTTGAACTCACAGAGCGTGACTGGGTGCTTTCTTATGATCTCCTTATTTTCTTAGGATTCCATTTCCCATTAAAATTTTCCCCTTTAATCAGAAGATCAGTATTTGTAGTAGAGAAATAGTTCTTACTTGAGTAGTTCAATGGATCTATGATTTCATCAATGTGGCCATTCTCTCCCATGGTGAAATTTGCAGTTCTTTCTTGACTGCCCATCCTCTGTGACCCCCTTCCATGTCATTCTATAAAGCCTCAACGGAGGATTCTCCACAGCACGCTGGTGGCCTTCATCTAATCTTTGGGACCTTTCCTAAATAGCAGTACAACTCTCAGGATATCTAACTCTTGTCAATTTTCATTTCAGATAATAACAATTTACTCATTTAATGTAGAACTGTCATTTGTACTTGGAAATTATGTAGGAATATGCTAGAGCCAGGAGGGGGAAGAAGGTTGAATATTAAAATTTCTGTAGGAGTATTTACATCTCAGAGACCGGGAAACACTACAAAACAGAGTTTGATTGATTGGTTGATTGTCTGCACTTCAGAAAGGGATGGAGAAAATGTTAATAATAATAACATTAAAATTAAAAGTGGGTTATGCTTTTCAGAATTGATTGTTAAACATTTACCAGGGCACCATTGGGCTCCAAACAGGATAAACAGTTTTAAATTTATGAGATGTTTTTAAGGATGAAAACGTGGCATCATATTAAAATGGGCTTCTGGGACAGTAGTTATATGATCAATAGGAAAGGGGACAATGGAAGAGGCCAGGTGGCCTAAGAGAAAGACACTTCAGGATATCTAGAAAAGGGACAGGGATTAGAGGCTTAGAGAAATGAGGAACAAAAATTAAGATGAATAGAGGGAGAGTGGAAATCCATAGCAAACTATATTAAAAAAAAAAGATTTGATAATGGCAGCTACTGCTGGAAAAAGAATTGTTCTATGTAGACAATAAACACCTGAAGAAGGAAGTCTTGATAAGTAATGTTGGGTTGCATTCAGCAAAAGATAACCAAGAGGGATATTTAAGTTGGAGTTATTAAAAATACTAATATGTCAAGCTGCATCAGGTAGACTTAGGCAATTAGACTGTGCAGCTTACATACTTACCTGCTAAAAGTTGGCATTGCAAGTTTTTCCTCCAGCACAATAAAGAAGCCTTTTGTCCTAACCTGCTGAAGGGGTTCTTCCCTTTCTTCTACTTGGCCCCCAGCTAGACAACTTCTATGGTAAGGGCAAAGAAAGAGTGATTGGGAAAAGAGCAGTAAAATAAGATTTCATATTATTTTTTTCTTCTCTTTTCTGGTCTCTTAAAATGGGTCATCAGGCAAGAAGGGGAGTTATTTAAAGAGTCCTTAATAACCTCTTTTCCATTTAGCTGTATTTGTGCCATTCCAACCTCATCCTCTCAAACTTGGTCTTTTTCCTCTTAATTGTTTGTGACATTTTTATTTCTTTTCCTAAGTAAGTACCCATACAGAAGCCATCAAATAAATGGGAGGCTGGTTAGAGAAGAGGAGCCTCTGTACCACCCCTACGTGTTGTTTTGTAATAAGAAGCTCTCAGGTTATCACTGAAGAGCTTCTAAGGTACTGCCCATGGACTTTTCACTCAGCATGTGTCCACATTGCCCTAGGGCTCTGCTGAGCTCATCCTTTTATGAGGATTTAGATGGACTGAGTTGGTAAGACAGAATCTGAATCCAATCAACAGATTGATGGAAGTCTCAGCAGTAATTCTAACATGTGACATTTAAAGCCCAGAGGTGGAAAAATCAGTAATTTTTGTCCTGTTTTTTGTTAGCCCTTCAATTTTTTAGGCATTCAAGCCAATACAGGGACAACAAAATTGATGCAAACCAGACAAAAAGAAAGTTTTTTTATTTTAACATTACATAATTTATATGTAGAGGAATACTCCTACATATATTCATATATTTATATATATATATGTAGGTATGTGTATTTGAAAATCATTTGGTATATAGGAATACTGCATAATTATAACCAATGAATTAAGATCAATTTTCCATTGCAGCTTCTAAATCCTCCTTCTGAAAAGTAGGGATTTCTCCTTAAAACAACAACAAACTTTTCAGAATTGGGTTATTATTTAAGCATACGTCCATGTCTAGTAGACTATTCTCTATTTTGTAGAATTTAAACATTCTTGAGTTTTGATGGACTCCTCTTCAATTAAAGTTATTTGCTTTTTACTCTTCGGTTGTATTTTCAGTATTTGGAGATGAGACTACCTTCAGATTGTTTAACAGAATAAAAGAAGCCTGTGAAAGGCAAGAGAAGTTTGTCTTCATGCATTGATATGTTGGTGTTGGAAGCCATGAGGCTTCTGAAAACATTACACAGTGAAGCCTCTGCAATAATGGAGTCATTTTATCCACTGAAGGATTTTTCTGCTAACAAAGACTGACTGTAATGGGAATGTCAGTGAGCATAATTTAGAGTGCTAAAATAAAGTCACTTTAAGTATCACTATATCTGCAAATGGAAATATATGAGGTATTAGTCAGTCCCAAGCAGAATGATATAATGGAAAGGCTAGATGTTTTGGAGTCAGAGAGTCGAGGTTCAAATCCCAGCGCTGCTACTTACAGTGGTACTTCAGGCAAGATCTAAAGCTCTAGGAGCCTTGGTTTCCTCAGCTGTAAAATGAGAACTGACTAGATGACCCTTAAGGTCTATTCCAACTTTAAATCCATAATGTTGGATAAAGATCTAGGTTGTCTTAAACAAATGGAAAATGACTGAAGAAATTGCAGGATAAGAATGCAATCAAATAATATTGCCCTTTAAGAAATGATGAAACAGATGCTTTCTCAGAAGTTATCAGACCCAGGAGAACAATTTATTTAAAGTCAGCAACATTGCAAAGAAAAACAACCGTGAAAGACTTAAGAACTTTGATGACCAGTGACTTAAAAACAATTAACAATCATATCTCCAGAAGATCTTTGATGAAGCATGTAACTTAATTACTGAAAGTCAAGTTATCAAACCTTTTTGATTGCTTATTGTGTACCAGTCATTCTGGTAAGGGCTGACAGAGGCTCAGGACCAGATAAACAATTTTAGACATCATCACCTTGTGGACTAATTTTGCTTGATTATACTTAATTATGACATTTTTTCTTTATCAGTTTTTAATTGGGAGAGAGAGGAAGAGAGTTTAAGTAGTTATGATAAAATGCACATCTTAAAATGCAATTAAGAGAATAGAAAGAAGTTTAGAAGGAAGCACAAACAATTGTTTATGTGCATATTTGTTTAATGCAAGTAGTAATGATATAGAGGTTCATATTTTTACATAGAATCCCAAATTAAAAAGGAAAAATTAAAAAGGACAACTGGAGTCCAAATATAAGGAATTCCAACAGCCTTAACCCTAACTCCCACTTTTACTAGGTGCTACTTGAATGCTTCTTATATAAAGGCAAAAGAAACTTGCATTTATTCAAGACTTAGCCCTTGAATTTGGATAATAGAACTTGAGGGAAATTCTCTAATTTTTAAAATAGCATCTAATGGAGGCTTATTATCTCTTGATATCTCCTAAAAACTCCTCAGTATGAGAAAACTAAAATGGTACTCATGTATCTAGGTCATCTAAATGGATCCTGTGAAATTTTAGAGAGAAAAGTCCATCAAAGTATATGTTTGGGTCTTCTGCTGATCCATTTCCAATGACTAATAAAAGGTCATCTCTATAATGATGGATAATAAATTCACTTAGTGTCTTTTTCTGGGACTACTCTATTATAATTAGATCTTTTATGGAAAGAGTCTTCAGATTGCAAGGAAAAGCTGGAAGTTTCTTTGGTGTCCTAGATACTGAATAAATTGGAGGCATCTGATCAATACTTGGTTGAATGAGTAAATAACTGAATGAGTATAAGAGGTCTAGTGATTCACTTGAATGATATAGGTTTGGGGGGATACTTAATATGCAATTCAAAAAAGGAAGAGAGGGCTGGGAAAATGTTTTTCTTCTTCGCAATTGAAATTGTTTTGTCGTCTCTGTTCATTTATTTTTCTTCCTTTCCAGAAACAAGAAATTAGTCCTGGTTATCTAGGACTGCAGCTACAGGGTAATGGGTAGAGTCACTTTCCTGTTTGGTTATGTCAGGACTCTATTAACAGCCCAGTCCCACCTCTCACCCCCAGCACACTCTCTATTAAACATCAGTTGACATTGAGGAATACTAAGTCTACCTCCGATGCTGCTGCTGCTGCCAATCTTAGGAAATAAAAGAATCTTTGTACCTCATTAGACAGACCATGGTGGAAATAAAAATGGATTTGGAATCAGTGAAACCTCCTTTGAATTCTGGCTCTTTTACGTCACAAGATCGGGCTGGAAGGGACCTCAGTGGCTATCTAGTGCAATGCTCTCATTTACTGATGAGAAAATTAAAGCCATGAGAGGTTACACAATTGACCTAAAGTCAAACAGATAAGTGTCAGAAGCAAGAGTTGACCCTCAGATTTCCCTCTACTAACTCCATTATATGACCTTGGACGAGTCCCTTCATGTCTCAGACCTCAGATTCCTCATCTCCAAAATGAAGGGATTGGAAGAGAGTTTTAAGATCTCTTCCAGCTTTAAGTCTGTGATCCCTCATCTATTGCCCAAAATGTTTCATCAGCAGGGGAAAGAGGAGCAGACTTTCATTCTTCATCCACTATCATTACTTGGTTGAGCTGTCAACATTAGGACACCCAAGCCCCAGGAGAAATCATTCTAAAACATCATTAGACAGACTGACCCTGATTGACTATTCAGCCATCCAGAAAAAAGCATAAACAGTCTTCTCTCTCCCCCATTACATGCTGATGAAGTGCCATCACTATTTCTGTGACCATGGACCTGCATTTATCTACTCTACAATACCTGTATAGTAACTTATTTTCCAACTAAGCAGATTGACTGATGAAGACCCTGGAAAAAATTGAATTGAGACACGACAGAACAGGGAATTAGCAGACAGAAAATAAAGTTGAAACAGTAGGTAAAAGAAAACAGCATTCTACTTGTGTGGTTGAAAGTCGTTGTTTACACAGAGAACTACCAAAGGCTCCTTGCCTGGAGAATGACATAGGATGCAAAAAGAAGATGCTGACAGGCAGGATTTCGGAGTACCATTGCCCAAGATCATTCCTCTCCCACCCAGCTCAGAACTACCAAAGAAAACTCTTCTGTAGAGCAGCGGGCTAAGTAGAAGGAGGTTAGAGGGGAGTGGAGGAGGAAGAACACAAATGGAGGTATGCACATAGAATGTAAGGCAAGGCGTAACTAGGCAACCAGAAGAACGAAAGGGCCCAGGAGGCTGTGTGAACAGGCATAGTAATTTCCTTGTTCATCGTCACTCATTCATTCACTGCCTCCCTTCCATGAAAACCAATTACTTGTTGGGGAATAAAAGTTGGCACAGATACAAATCTTCATTGGCAATTATTAGGATCCAAGCTCCTCGTTTCGATGCCCTGGACAGAGTGTAATGCAGGTGCTTTGGACTGTTTTCCTAATTTGCTCTGAGTCTGGGAACTGAGACACTTTCCTCCATAAGGACCTGTCAGGGGATTCCTTTCCCTCCAAATCATTTGTGTGAGCCTGGGTTCCATCCTGGGTTTTATGCTGCTTGGGCTGGACTAAGGGGATAGTTTGTCCAATGCTCTCTTTATGTGTGTGTGTATATATATATATATATATATATATATATATATATATGTAAATATATGTATATGTATAGATTTGAACTTCCATATACATATAGAAGTTCAGTCTGACGACAGATTCTCTCACAGAGAACTGTCATTTTGTATTAGTCTGAAGGGAAGGGAAAAGAAAACATATTAACTGGAACCAAATCAAGTTGCTAAAAGGGGAAGACAGTAATAATAACTTGGCTGCCAATGGGTGTGTGCCAGATGTTTCTGGGGCTTCCTCTCTTTTGGGAAATGTTAATATTTAGGACAAGGTTCACCATCTTGCTCTCTCTCATAGCTCCACACCAAAGAATGTTGGAAAGGCAGCATGGGATAGTGGGAAAGAATGTCGGACTCATACTCAGGCAAGGCTGGATTCACATGCATGTCTTAGACTCTTACCAGCTTGGAGATCAGAAGAGATCTCCTTTAAATTTCATCATCTGTAAAATGGAGGTGGTGCTTCCATCACCTCACCTACTTCACAGACTGTCCCATTGACCAAAACTGTGCATCAAGAACTATATAAAGCATGCAGTGCTATGTATGAAATGAACTTGGTAACACTTCATCCAGAGCACAATTATGCAAAATGTCTTTGCCACATTTACATAGAATTTTTAAGGAGTTTGTGTGTGTGTGGAAACAATTATTATCATGTGTAGCAGCTCACTGCCTCCCTCTTCCCCTTATGCTCTTTCAAGTTCCCTTAAAGGGACTTGAAAAGAAGACAATTGCCACATCTTTAAGGGGAAACCCAACAGCCAGTGTTCTTAATTATAGGCAACTAAGTGCCCAGTGCTGGACCTGGACTTGAGTTCAATTCTAGCCTCAGAGACATATTAGCTGTGTGACCTTGGGCATATCACTATTTGCTCCATTTCCTCAACTTGGTAAAAATGGGAATAATAATAGCACTTCCCTTTCAGGGTCCTTATGAGGATCAAATGAAAGAAAATCTGTAAAGCACTCAGCACAGTGCCTATCTCATAGTAAGAACATACAAAAGCTAGTTGTTTTTGTTATCGTTATAGAAAATACATATGGGTCAAAAATCAATCTGAAGTGAAAGAGGTAACTGTGGTACCTTGCTGCATCCTGCATTGCATCTACCTATAGAGCTGCAACTAAGAGATACAGCCCATTTCTACAATGCTTTAAACCAGTTGTGAATTAACCACGTGCATCCAACTTCACCTTGTTTGGGTAAAGCAAGTCATCCCTGCTATACCTTGATAGGTGCATGGGATGATCAGGGAGGACTAGCACCTCTGGTTTGAGGGATTGCTGAGCTCTAGGGCTGTTCATCCATCCTTTGTGTCCACCTTCCACCCAGCTCTCACCTATCACTCTAAGAAGCTCTAGAATACGTAGGGACCATGACACAGTCAAACAATTTCAGCGGAAGGGCTAAACCAGGTTGAGGGTAACCAATAGTCCTCAAATACATAGATGAGTTAGGGGGATGTTAACACCAAGCAAGGGAAGACTTCCTCTAGCAGAATGGGTAGATGAGAACAGTTTGTTCCAATGACCTATGATGCAAACTCTACAGAGTACTTAGAGCTTGGCTAGAGATGCCAAGGGCATCCACTGCATCCCAGGCTGGCACCAGGTATCCTGACTTTTGTCCTGTCACTGCACTTAGATGCCTCTGGAAAAGAGAGTGAGGCTGACCACTTTGTGCAACCCTGATTCACTTAAATCCAATTCACTGGCAAATCAAGATATCACCTGGATCCTCTTAGAAATGAAGGATAAACAATTTTGACAGGGCTCCGAAAAGGGAGCAGCGACTAGGGACATGGAATTCATGCCAGAAAGAGTTTCTGATTTGGGGAAGTCCTGTATGATCTAAAGCTATGTTACTTGTAACTCATGTTTCTGCTTAATCCTCTTTTATCTGCTCTGAATTAAGGTTTTATAAAATAATGAACATGGGTGAATCAATAAGGCATACAACTAAGGACATAATAAGCAGGAGTTGCTAACGAGCAAAGCCAAAGACCTGAGCAATCTGGTGGAGATACAAACACATACTCCTAGGTGCAGGCAAGAACCACCATACAGATGGTGATTATCAATAAGTTTCATCAATAAGTTTATAAAGCATGCAGTGCTATGTATGAAATGAACTTGGTAACACTTCATCCAGAGCACAATTATGCAAAATGTCTTTGCCACATTTGCAGAGATTTTTTAATTTTAATTTTAATTTTAATGAAATTTTTAATTTTAATTTTAATGAAATTCTAATAAAGAGAAATAGGCAAGTTGGCTTAATCCATTGGTCTTTGGTGGAATGTATTATAAATGAGAAGTTGCCCAAGGAAATACTTTTATAATTGTGGGTTTTTTAATTCCATTTAGGGGTGAAATGGTATATATAATAATAAGCACATAGATAAATAAATATAACTAACTTTATTTAAGCTAAGGGAAGGAAGGGAAGGGAATTGGGAAGATCTAATCTAAACCCCAAAGTCAGAGTACTAAACCCCACTAACTACTTTCTATAACTATTCTAATTAAGTCCTTAATTACTATATTAAGATTGGGAAAGGACTTGTGGACTTGTAGGTACAGGAACAAGGACCAAAGGAAGTCTCACAGATTGATGTCCTCTTGGGTCTGACAGAAGTCCCAGTATAAATCAGCAGCAGCACACAGACTCAAGAAGGGGAGAAATGGATTCACTCACACAGTCCACCTATGTGCAGTGTTAACCTAACTCTCTCTACCACTTCCAGAAGATGAAAACTTGCTTGAATGAAAGTCCCAGTCTCCTGACAGCTTCAAAGCTTCCTTCTCCAGAGAGCAACTCCACCAACCCTCTCTCTCCTCCAGAGAAGCAATTGTCTCCTAGAAACTGCCTTCTTCTGAGTGCTGGAATCTTGGCCCTGCTTCTGTTCTGTAGGATCTCCTGCTCCTTGTTTGTGGCAAAGAGCTAATCCTTACAACAGGGGTGGCTGGGTTGCTCAGTGGATAGTCAGCCATGGGGAATAGGAGATCCTGGGTTCAGATGTGACTTCAGACACTTTCTAGCTATATGACCCTGGGCAAGTTACTTAACAACTGGCTAGTCCTTACTGCTGTTCTGCCTTGGAATTAATACTTAATATCAGTTCTAGCACAGTAGTTAAGGGTTTTTTTTTTTATTTAAATTTAATTTAAATTTATTTAAATTTAAAAAAAATTCTATTTAGTATAGGTTAAGTATTTATTTCTGGCTTGATTTTCCTCCCTTTGGTATTATTTACTACTCAAAAATTCTATCCTTCCTTTTGGAACTCACTTTGGGATTATTTGCTTTTTCTTTCTGTCTTTTAAAAATAAAGTTTTGCTAATTTTTTAATATTTTTAAAAACTTGGACTTCAGTTTTATCATTTCTGAAGAATTTTTTCCTTTCCTATTTTGCCCGTTTCGATCAACTTTTTTAAGATTTCTTCTTACGTGATTATTTTGAGTTTATTTATTGATTGATTTTCAATTTTGTCTAAAATTTCATAAATAGCTCCTTAACATTATCTTTTTCTATTTTGTTAATGGGTTTTTTTTAGAGCTACAATTTTTCTTCTAAAGACTTCTTCAGCTGCATCAAAGAAATTTGGCATATAATTTTATTATCATTCTTAGAGAGTTAATAATCATTTCTCAATTTATTCTTTGATTAGCATTATTCAGAATGTAATAGTTGTCTATGTTTAGTTCTTTATCTTTTGTTCATATTCCATGTCAATTACTATTTCTATTGTATTACAATCTCTAAAGATTTATTTAGTTTTCTTCTTTTTTATGTTTTTTCATTAATTCTTTCTGCTCTTGCAAATGTTCTATTTTTATAAAGGTATGTAATACATTTCTGAAAATATGTATATTGTTTAATGTTTCCATTCAGACAATAAGATCTCTTTTCCCCCCCCAATAGTTTGTTCATTTCTAAAATTTCCTTTTTGTTCAATTTTCTGTTAGATTTATCCGGCTCTGAGGGAAGAGAATTAAAATATCCTACAATTATTGTGTTACTAACCATGACTTTTGGTAATTTGATTAACTTTTCCTTCATTAATTTATATGCTTAGCAATTAGGTACATATAATTCAAGATTGCTGTTTTTCATCATTCGTGTTATGTTTATACATAATGTATTTCTCTCTCTTTAAAATTATTTTTCTATCTTTAAAAAATCATTTCATTCTGATCTTTAAAAAACGCACAAGCATTTTCATATGCCAGGTAGAAAACAGTCAGGATTCTATATAACACTGTACTTGTCCTTTTACCACTTACTTTTTTTAAAGTATATGATAAATTCAACCTCTTATTTTCAAAACTGTCTTTCTAGTCAGTGCTTTCTTCTGAATTTGACTTATATGCCTTTGGGTACATATTAAAATGTTTCAGTGGTCCTTCTCTCTTTATTTAAAAAAAATTACTATCTTGTCTGGTCTCTTCAATTCCTTCTTCAAATTAAAAAACAACAACAACATAAAAATAACCATAAACAAGCAAGTAAATCCTTTTTTTCTATATTTTTTATTTCTTTCTACAACTTGAGTCCATTACCAGTCTGTGAGAAGGTGGATACCAGATTTCAGCAAAGGTCCTGTGGAAATCTTATTGTTTTTTTTATTTTTGCAATAAATATGTCTGCCTCATTTCACCATCCCATTCAGTCTGGCTCTAAGCTTTTCCTGAGAGTTTTAGAGATACCCTAAGAGGTTAACGTATCTCTTCTTCTTTAACGATATCAATTTAATTCCTCATCAATTGTGTTTTTCAATTATTAGGTGCCAGTGACTAGCATCAAAGTTCAATTTAAACACTCACATTCAATAACTTCTACAAATGAAAATTTACTCTGAACTCGTAGCAACAACAAAAGTACAAAGGTTTCCTCCCAACACTGCCAGGGCACACTATCTTACCTAGATCCGTGATTAGACTGAATTCAGATTGAATATATTTTCTACACTTATTCAATTTTGACTGCGGGATGAGTTTTTATCTAGGCTTCTGCTTAGCTGTCTCAGAGGTCATTCCTTAATCCTTGAGACATAAATACTGGTCTGGCTTCAAAACTGAATATGGATTCTATTCTTGGACTGAAATTCTCAAGTGTTTGGCTTCCTAAATGAATCATTTTCACAACACTCACAAGGTTGTGGAGCCCTTAAATTATCTACATAAAGTGAAAACAAAAAGGGAAACAGGCAAAATTTAGAGGTCTATATGCAACATGGCATGCATTAGTGGGCTTCAAAGGGAGAGAACCTCAAGACCTCGCCCCTTATAGGACTATAATCTCTATAAATGCTAAAAGTGAAGAGCTCAAACTAAGATCAATGATCTACCATGATAGAATAAGAGGAAAACATTGACTAAGGTCTTTTGATGGTCCCTCAGTTTGGGTTCTACAACCATAGCCCAGGTAATGAGGCACCACGCTGTGGTTAGCAAACCAAACCGAGTATACTACTGAGCATCTTCAAGGCAGTCTTGTTATTCTTTTATTATGGCTCCTAAAAACAGGTTCCCCAAACTCCTCCATATGAAGAATTGCATCAACATGCTCATAGGGAATGAGCTTATTGTTCAGTTCCATTATTCTTTAATCAAAATTCTAAAGCATTCCAAAATTAATTTTTAAAATCTTATAATCTTTTTATAAATATTTTTTTGTTTCTTCTCACTTCAGTTTGTATCAGTTCTTAATTCCCAAGACTCTCTGTAATTGTCTTTCATAATTTCTTACTTAGCAATAATATTCCATTATAATAATGTTTTACAGTTTACTCAGCCATTCTCTAAACCAATGCATAGTTGAATAATTTGTTTTGAAAAATGGAAGGACCAATTCACAGCTCCACCAACTGTGGATCGTTGTCCCTTACAATATTTGTCAGTTTCTCTATTTTCAAAGTTGCCAATCACGTGAATATGAGGTAAAGTTGCTTTAATTTACATTTCTCTAATTATTAGTGAGTTGAGTAGTTTTTTTTTTCATTTTAAAGGTAGTATTTCTTTGAAAACTGCCTATTCAAATAATTTGATCATTTTTCAGCTGATAAATGATTTTATCCTAATTAATTTGGATTAGTTCCATATCTATTGAAAATGATATCTTTATCAAGGAAACTTGACACAATGTTTTTTTCCTAGTTAATTTTTCCCCTTCTAAACTTGGCTACATTTAATTTGTATAAACACAAATAAAAAACATTTTTTTAAATTTTATGTAATCAAAATTGTCCATTTAATCTTCTGGGATCTGTATTGACTCCTTAGTCATGATGTTTTCATCTATGCATAAATCTACAAGGTAATTTCTTCCTTGCTTCTCTAATTTGCTGCTATTTTTGTTAGTGTTGTAGAATTGGAAGCAGTATGATAGAGTAGAAGGGATGCTTGATTTGTGGTCAGAGGACTTGTGGATAGAAATGTACATATTTCCATCAGAAATCAACAAAACTCCTTTAGATCTATTTTTCCATTCAAGATGTTCAGGCCTACATGTGCCTCCTTGCTTGGCTTTCTCTTAAATTCACAGAACTCTAAAGATGAAAATTAAGTCACTTAAATTGGTATGATTTTATGTGTGTGTGTGTGTGTGTGTGTGTGTGTGTGTGTGTAGGAGTAGTAGTATATATTTGAAGATATAGGTATTATATATAGTGGAATATATATGTAATATACATATTTATTACATACATATATATATATATATAAATGCACACACATATATAATACTATGCTTATTCTGTTCCAACCCTCTGTTTTAACTATATATATATATATATATATATATATATATATATATATATATATATATATGTGTGTGTGTGTGTGTGTGTCTTTCTGCTTCACCTGTGATTATAATAAAAAAAAATACATGGTTGGGTTCTAATTTCTAATCTATTCTACTGCTTCCATTTTGTGGGTGAATTCATCCCCCTCACTTTCACAGTCATGCTTACTGCATATTTCCCTCTGTCCCCTTACTCTCTCTTTTTATCCTGTCCCCCTTTAAAACTCTATTTTGTTTTTAACCATTGCCTCCCCTTTATCATCAGCTACACCTGTCCTCCTATTTCCCTACTTGGTAAGTTATAGTTCTATGCATATGTATTCTTCCCTTTTTGAACCAATTCCAATGAGAGCATGGCTCAAGCATTGCCTACCTCTCCTTCATTTTCCTCCATTGTAAAAGCTCTCCATTGTGTATCTCTTTTGTGAAAGAAAACTTTCCATATTCTACTTCTTCCATCCCTCTTCTTCCAATGGATTCCTCTCCTTTTAAATTCCTTAATAATTATAAAGTTCATAGAAGTTACAATTATCTTCTTATCATATGGAAATATAAACAGCTTAACTTTGTTGAGTCCCTTATGATAACTCTTTCATATTTCATATTTCATTTATGCTTCTCTTAAGTATTTTATTTGAATGTCAGATTTTCTATTCAGCTCTGGTCTTTTCATCAGAAATGCTTGAAAGTTCTTTATTTTAGTAAATATTCTTTTTCCCCCTGAGGGATTATGCACAGTTTTTTTCTGTTTGTGATCCTAGCTCTTTTGCTTTCTGGAATATCATATTCCAAATTCTACATGACTAAATTTTGTGTTATTCTGATTGTGGTTTCATGTTGAATTGGTTTTTTCTGGCTGCTTAAAGTATTTTCTCCTTGATCTGGGAGCTCTGGAATTTGAATATGATATTCCTATGACTTCTTATTTTGAGATTTGTTTCAGGAAGTGATTAGTAGATTCTTTCAAATTCTATTTACCTTCTGGATATAAAATATCAAAGCAGTTTTCCTTGGTGATTACTGCAATTTAAAGACTATGCTCTTTCTTTGATTATGGCATTCAAGTAGTTCAATAATTATAAATTATTTCTTTTTGATCTATTTTCTAGGTCAGTCATTTTTCCAATGAAATATTTCACATTTCTTCTACTTTTCATCTTTTAACTTTGTTTTATTTTTTCTTGCTGTCTCATGAAGTCATTAGCTTCCACTTGCCAAATTCTAATTTTAAGAAATTTTCATCAGTGAGATTTTTTATACTTTGCCAATTCCATTTTTTAAAGCATTCTTCTCTTCAGTTGATTCTTGTGCCTCTCTTACCAATATTTTTGTAAGTGTTATTTTCCTCAGTATTTTTATGACTCTTTTCCTAAGCTTTTAATTCTCTTTTCATCATTTTCTTTTCCCCAGTTTTTCCTCTATCACTCTGATCTCTTTCTTTAACTTTGCCTAGAATTCTTGTTGGGTTTGAGTCCAATTAGCATTTTGATTCAAGCTTTTTTTATTGTTTTCATATTGTTGTCTCCTCAGTTTATATCTTTGTCTTCCCTGCCATCATGGTAGCTTTTTTATAGTCATTATTTTTTCTTGTTATTGATCACCTTTCCAGCCTTTTTCTTGACTTTGAATTATTTTATTTTAAAGTTGGGTTCTGCTCACCTGCTTTTAGGGAAGCACTCTCCCAAACTTCAGGCTTTTTGGTACTTCTATTTTCAGAGCTAGTTCTAGAGGTCTGAAAGTTTTTGGAGCTTCCAATATAACATGATTCCAGGAGAGATGTGGATACTGCTCTCCACTTCGGCTTTCATACAGGAAGAGTACCTGGTCCCCTGCAGCCTCAATGTTTATAAAACTCTTTACTTTGGAATTGTGTTGAGAAGCCCTGCTCTCCTATGACCCACCACTGGTGCTCCTCTCTTCCCTGGAACTATAATTCAGAACATCATTGGGCTAAGAGCTCCTGAAGTTGCTTTGTAGCCAGTTGCCATCACCAAATATATGATCTCTGGACAGTGTCACTGACTTCTTCCAAACTCTTAAATTTCCTTAGACCAGAAAAATATCTCATCCTGAACGTTTGCTGGCTCTGTCACTCCAAAATTGGATTTCAGGCATCATTTTAAAGTTTTTTAAAGAGCAATGTTGAGAGAGTTCAATTGGGTGGCTACTGCCTGTTATTTAATTTTTTAAAACTTTTTTTTTCAGATGATTAATGATAGTTTGTATTTCTTCTTTTGAAAATTGTTCAGCCTACCCAAGATGTCAGAATCAAAGAAAATGATATAACTCAGGTCTCCTCAACAATTATTCCCAAAAAAGATCTGAGTACTAGAATACAGAGTTGCTGGGAAAAGGAGGTGATCATATGCTGGTTAGTTTTCAGCCCAGGGAGAAGGAATAAAAGTCAACTAGTAGTTAAGTCTATAACCTCAGACCAATTATGGATAGAGTGGGAACTTGGGAGAGAGCTTTGGTTAAGTACAGGATCCTGCAGCAGTGCTCCAGGGCAATAGATAGCTAAAAATCCTGCTGAGACCAGATATGACTGCAGGCCAGACACATAGCTCTGAGCTGCACATAGGTTACTATGGATGGGCCTGGGGTTTTCCTTCAGCTATGTTCTAGGACAAAGAGTGACCCCAAATCCATTAGAACCTACTCAGACCTGGTGTAATGGGCAGAGAGTAGGAACAGAAACCATGTGACTCTAATCCCAGACTCTTAGATTCAGACCCCAGTTTAATTAGAGATCTGCAGATTAATGACATGAGGAAGAACCAAAGACCAAGGGGAAGACTACAGTTTTCTTTGTCTAAGCTTGTAGACTTTCTTGATAGGTGACAGGGGTTGGGGGCAGCAGCAATCTACCAGAGTTCTAACCCAGAGTAAAAAGCTACCCTTTTATCACCAGGTAGCAATAATCGGATTTGTCCCTAGATCAGACCACTTAAGGCACATTGAAACTTTGTAGGACATTGACCTGAGGTGACACATGAGAATCTTCAAGTACACAGGACTCAGTACTTGGAGAAAACAACATTTTTTCTCTTAGAGAAAACACAAACAGGACCAAAAGAGGAGTGGAAATTTCCCCTGGAAGTGTATGGATCTTGATCCTAATACAAAGCCCCAACTGAAGTTACACATCAAAAAATAAATCCTAGAAACAACAAATAATTCCATTAAAGAAAATGATGTGAGACAAAGCTTGTAGGATTCAGCCATACACGCCCTTTGGGTAATTTTTATCAGCAAAAGAGAAAAAGAACAGATCAACAAATTAGGCCATTAATTAAAAAAATAGAAAATCAACAGATTTTAAAACTCCAAAGAAATACCAAAATAGAAATCTAAAAATATGTGACATACAACTGAAAGCAAAATCAAGTTAATTAGTAAGCAAAATTAAAACCTTTCTTTTACAAAACAATAAAATAGAACAGTCAGTAGTTAATTAATTTTTTTTTTACCAAAAGAGAGCCTTTAAAAGAGAGGAAAAGCAAATTACTAGCATCAAAAGGGGAAAAAAGGAAAAATCACAACAAATGAAGAAGAAATAATGGAAATTGTTGAAATAGTTTTGCCCAATTATATTCAAATAAAATTAAGGACTTAAATGCAACAGGTAAAAATTTGCAAAAATCCAAAATCTCAAGGTGAATAGGATAAGTAGAAAATCTAAGAGTCCCAAATTCAAAGCACAAATTGAACAGTAAGTTAATAAACTGAAGGGCTTTAAAATAGTACATACCCTTTGACCAGGCAATATCACTACTAGGTTTATATCCCAAAGAGAAAGGAAAAGGAAAAGATCCTATCTGTACAAAAATATTTGTAGCAATTCTTTTTGTTGTGGCAAAATATGGGAAATCCAGAGGATGCTCATCAATTGGGGAATGGCTGAACAAGTTATGATACGCAATTGTGACAGAATACTGTTGGGTTATAAGAAATGGTGAGTAGGCTAGTTTCAGAAAAATCTGGGAAAACTTATATGAAGTCCTATAGAGTAAAGTGAACAGAGCCAGAAGAGCACTATATACAGTAACAGCAATATTATGCAACAATCAACTGTGAATGATTTACCTGTTCTCAATAATATGATGCTTTGAATTCTAAAGGATGTAAGATAAAAAAAAAAGTCATCTACCTCTAGAGAAAGAACTGATGGAGTCTAAATTCTTGAATACCAAAACAAAAAAAAACCTTTCTTTTTCTTTTTTTTTGGGGGGGGGTTGCGGGGAGAGTTTGTGTTTTCTTTTGCAACATAATAAATGTGGAAATGGAAGCTAGGTGGCATAGAGTGCCAGGACCGGAATCAAGAAGACTCATTTTCCTGAGCTAAAATCTGGCTTCAGAAATTTACTAGCTGTGTAACCCTGAGTAGGTTACTTAATCCTACTTGTCTTAGTTTTGGCAAATATAAAATTATCTAGAGAAAGAAGTGGCAAACCACTCCAATATTTTCACTAAGAAAGTCCCAAAATGGGCTCATAAAGTGTTGGATGCTATTGAAAAAATGACTGAAAAACAACAAAAAATATTGAAACATTTTGTAGGGACAGCATATGTATAAGCTATATTAAAGTGCCTTCTCAAGGAGGAAGAAGAAGGGAAAGAAGGAGGAAATTTGGAACACAAAAATTGATATGTGAATGAGAAAAAGAAAAAAGCATTTTAAACAAAACTAAACAAAAGATTATATACTATGATCATGTTAGATTTATGCCAGAATGTAAGATTTATTCAATATTAGGAAAATTGCAAACAAAATAGACCACCTTAATAACAAGATAAGGAAAATTATGTATCATCCATCAATAAATAGATACATAAAAGGACTTTTGGCTAAATAAAATGTCAATTTATTTTTAAAACAATAAGAAAACATAAGAATAATTCAGACTTTATTCAACACTCTAAGTAGTATCTATCTAAAACCTCACCAGTTGTATATGTAATGGAGAATGACTAGAGGCTTTTCAAAAAAATTAAGGATACAAAGATGCCCATTATCCCCACCATTTCTTAATACAATATTATTTAATTTTAAAATGCTAGCTATAGCAATAAGAGAAAAAGCAATTGAGTGGAAAAGCAAAAAGGAGAAATAAAATTATTCCTTTTTGCTGGTGATAAGATGGTTTTCTTAAAGAACTCTATAAAAGTAACCAAAACAATTAAAACCAGCAGTTTTAGGATGTAAGAGAAATACAAGTAAATCATAAGCATTTCTGTACCTTATCAACAAAAACCAACAAGAAGAGATAAAAAGAGTAATTCCATTTAAAATGATTATGGAATATATAACATATTTGGGTGATTACACATAGAAACTCTATTAATAAAACTACAAAGCAGCTTATGTGGAAACTGTAAACCTCAAAATTTCTTAGACTTATAAATGTTGGAAATTTCACCATTGGGAAATTTCATACTTGAAAAATTTCCTATTGATAGTGGGTCTTGACTATTGGAATGTGAATCCCATTGGCATGGGAGGTTCCTTCTCCTTCCCTTCTTAAGATTACTTTAGGACAGAAACCCTTTGCTGAACAATGGAAAGGACTTTGACCTATGCTTAAGCATAGAACAGGAATTTCTTGGAGTCATGATTGATTTTAGAATTGATACAATGGAGATACTTGGAATCAATCTCCACCCTATTCAGTCCTAACAGGATTGAGTAAGGGCTGCAGCCTAGATCAAAATTTAATTATTCCAATCTCTACCCTACTCAGGTTAACAGGATTTAGAAAGGGCTGTAGCAAAGGAGCAAAGATTTAATTATTTGAAAATATGACCTTCAACAGACATGTGCAAAGCCTCTGGGCGGTCCTGGGTTAAGCTAGAGCCTCCATTGGCACAGGGAAATTGATGGACAGTGATTGGTAGATGTGAGAACTGAGGGGAGGCAACTTGGATGGTTTCCTTAAAGATCAGGGAGTGGTTGCGGTGTGCTCTGAGAAGCTTGCTCTAAAGGAAGCTGAAGGTGGGGGCCTCTGAGACTGTTTCTCCATTTTGGTCACGTGAGTAATAGGGACTGATCTCTTTTCTTTGCCCCAGCTATCTAAGGGCTTGGGCCTTTTGGCCCAGCCTAAACAGAAGGGGTATTTAAGCCCTATTCCCTTCTCTCCCTTTTTCTCTCTCTCTATCTCTAATTCCTTTCTTACTCCTATTGTAATTAAACTCCATAAAAGATTTACTGCTGACTTGAGTTTTCATTTAGGAATTACATAGCTGAATTCCTTGGCGACCTTAAATTAATATATATCAGTCTTTTAAAGTGATTCCCTTGTAACAAAACAGCCCTTAAACACTGGAGGAATTATTATATCAAACTATCAAATGATTATTTTATAGAATTAGAATAAATGATGAGATTTATCTAGAGGAATAAAAGAAGATTCTCAAGGAAAATGGCAAAAATGTAGCAGCCCCAATTTTCAAACTATCCTACAAAATAGTAATAATCTTCATAACACATATCTACTGGTCAAGAAATAGATAAGTTGATCAGTGAAGTAGTCTAGATATACAACATCCAGAAGAAAACAAGCTTAGTCGCTTAGGTTTGATAAATATGTAATCTCAGCTATTTGGGTAAGAATTTACTAATGGACAAAAATTGCTAGGAAAGCTGGAATACGTTTTTGCAAAGGAAAGTGACAATGCAAAATTAGTTTTAGACCAAAACACCTTACACCAATATAATTGCGGCACTCATTTCCTGTCTGCAGGGATGTTATATTTCATCCTTCCTCCAAAGCTCTCCAGTAACCTTAAGTTACTGCCATCGATGCTAGCCCTGACTGATGATATTCCTCCAATTGTAGGAGCCCCTTGTGCTCTGGTTACATTCAATCTCCTAACAGTCAGAATAGCTTTTACACAGAAATATTTTCTTCAAAACTTACCAAAAATAAATATACGTTCTCTTAACTCCTAGGGTCAGGACTACCTACATCTCTGGGAAGGAGAAGAGGATTAGATTCACAGTTTAGTCCGATTACTTTCCTATCAAGTTCCAAGCTCAAAGCCCAATCTTGGCTTCTGAGTGCTTCTCTATTGGGGATAACTATTACATCAAGGTGAGAATTCTGCCTCCAAGGTTGTCATGGTTTGATTCTGAGACTTGGAATTCCATCACCCTTGCCAAGAACTTAAAATGACTTGCAGAACAGACAAAAACAGAACTGAAAACCATTTCTCAGGTCCATAGAGCCTGAAGGAGGGGGGAGGGAGGACATAATTTCTCTCCTTCACACAGCCAGTTCATGGCACCAAGTTATGGGTGAAAAGGACTTTCTGAATGCTTAGGAAAGAGACTGTCCTATTCTAACAATTTTAAAGATGTAACCTATTCCAGCTACATAGCCAATGAAAAGATACTGTTCCTACTCATAGCGTAGGCGAATGCAAAAGACCATTGATTGGAAATGATACATCATTTTTCATTGCTATATCCAGGTATGTCAGGAAGATCAAGTCAATGAGACTGGGTGGAACCAAGTGATCAGCTCTGATATCAATGAATAGAAATTTAGTCTTGTGTGCTTCAGCAAAAATCATGCACAAGCTGGCAAAATTTTCTGTGGAGTGTTTTGTTTGTATCAGTTGGCAAGATCATGTTAAACTATAATTTGACCGGAAATGAAGGCAGGGAAATCTTGATGACCAAGTGAAATAAGATGACTGCTTTTTAGAGTCTGTAACAAGTCTTAATTGTGTATTTTTTAATCAAGGGAATGTGTTTTATGCTTTCAGGTTCATTCAGATCTAAAGTGGAATTGGGGGAAAAAAAAGAAAAATAAAGACAGAAGGCAGGAAAGTGAGTAAAGCCACATGCCAAAAAAAAAAAAAATCAAAGTATCTTCCAGGGAATAACCATAAAGAAATTAAGAAATAATTTCATAGTTGAAAGAATCTGATGACTAGTAGAAATGCAAAACTCACTGCTGAATCTGAGACAGGACTGAATTTTTATTGAATGTTTTCTGTAAATTTAGAGGGGGTTTTCCACCTTCTGTTCTTACAGAGTGTTGTTTAAAATAAAAGCAGTTCCAGGATGTTATTCCAGAAACGCATAAGCATTATATTAAGAGGCCCTCATGAAGATAGTTTACAACAACTCAATAAGTCATGTAGAAAGGAGAAGGAAGAGCAAGCAAGTGTGACAGTTTGTGAATTTGATATAGGAGAAATAACCTGCAATCTATGGATCAGTATTTGAGGAACCCACACTACCAGAAAACTCACAAATCTCCTGGTTTGTGTGACTAATGAATTATAGCTGACAATTGAAGCCTTTGTCTCAAGGAAGACAATGGAGTTGTGGTATGTCGGGCCCTCTCTGAAGGTCAACCTGCTTGAACTATTTTTAAATAGTATCTCAATCTAATGACAATGCAGGCTGGCCTCACAATTTATCCTGTAAATCTGGGAATTTTAAAACACAGGGAGGAAAGGGAAAGAGACTCAGAAAATGACAAAATAGGAATAAATCTCTGAGTCCACAAGCAGACTGTTCCATTTGGAAATTTAGTTTAGAAAGGCTACACATATATTACACAAGTAGAATTGGCACCAGCAAATTGTTTGACAGAATATGCTAATTAGATCCTAAATCACTGGACTTGTTACATTTTCCCTCTAAGCTACTGGTGAAGCACATCTATTTGGAGATGTGAAAAACTAAAGGAAAGTGCAAACTCTTTCAAAAATATAATTACTCCAGCTAGTTCTGTCTTTTCCTGCAAAAGTCTACATTACCAATTCCACCAAAAAACAATTCATCCAAAAAATCTACATATATTAGGAAGAAATAAGCTTAACTTTCACAATGGGCACAATGCATTCAAAACCTTTTTTTTTTTAACTTTGCAACTGGCATGTTCAACAATGATCCACACAATGCTAATACATTCTGCTAATTTAAATTGAACTTTTAAAAAGTAAGTATAGTGTCTAGAAAGAGGAGAATGATAGTTTTATTGTGCTCTGCCCTGGTCAAGCCATACTTGTCCTCAGGTATAAATTCCATATAGTTTGACAAGATGAACAAGGTCCAAAAGGAAGTAGCAAAGATGTTGATAAAACCATGACCTATTTCCTCTCAGATTTAGATATCCTATTTTTCCATCTAGCTATCCTATTGTCTGTCTGTCTATCTATCTATCTATCTATCTATCTATCTATCTATCTATCTATCTATCTATTCATCCATCTAGCTATCTAGTTATCTATTCATCTATCTATCTATCTGTCTGTATGTCTGTCTATCTATTCATCCATCCATCCATCTATCTATCTATCTATCTATCTATCTATCTATCTATCTATCTATCTATCTATCCATCTATCTATCTATCTATCTATCTATCTATCTATCTATCTATCTATCTATCTATCTATCCATCTATCCATCTATCTATCTATCTATCTATCTATCTATCTATCTATCTATCTATCTATCTATCTATCTATCAATTCATCCATCTAGCTATCTAGTTATCTATTCATCTATCTATCTATCTATCTATCTGTATGTCTGTCTATCTATTCATCCATCCATCCATCTATCTATCTATCTATCTATCTATCTATCTATCTATCTATAATAATGACCCAAACAAGGGAGCAAATACAAGAGATATGGTAGTGGTGGGATTGACAAGACTTTTCAACTAACCAAATATGGTCAGAAAAGGTTGTGATTAGAAAGAGGGAAATCTCAGTAGCCACTACATGACTGCAATTGGATAACTGAAAGGACTCAGCAGAAAGGGGGATGTTTGAATCAGGGGTGTGTTTGGAGAAAAACATGGGTTCTGTTTTCAATATGTTCAATTTGAGATGAATATAGGACTTCCTGGTGGGAGTAACCAGCAAGCTGTTGGTATTACAGGACCAATGTTCTGTTTTGTTTTGTTCAATGGATAAAATATATTTCATCTGGAATTGATGATTAAATTCATTATAGGTAGCTATGTTTTCTTTCTCTTTTTCCTGATTTATCTTGGGTTTCATTGCATCATTTGTTATTTCTCTTTTCTTTTGATCCCAAATATAATTTTCCTTGGTTGCCAAATAAAAAGCTAAATGAGGTAAGCCTTTATGTTTTCTATCCACTATCTCTTAGTTTCATTCCATACAATCTGAGCAATAATACTGTCTTTTTTATCTTTCTGCCCCTCACATAGCTAAGATAAAAATAAAGCCTATTTTGTTGTTTTCCTTGCTCCAGGGATAGCTTCTGGCTACTCTCAGATTTAACACTATTGACATTAATCTTACATGAACTCTATTCTGTATTTATTCTAATCTGTATATCCTGGCTTCCATATTTTATACACTTTTTATAAACATCTTATTTATTTTTAAAAATCATTATTTCTCATTCCGTTTCCTTCCCAATACCCCACAACTAGCCCTTCCTTTTAATGAAGTAGCATCATTAAGATAAATAAATCAATATGCTGCCCATGTCTGACAAACTGTGTTGCATTCTGCACCTATGGTCTACCACCTCTCTGCAAAGGGAATGGAGGTATGTTTCACCACCAGTCCTCTGTAGACAAGATGAGTCATTAAATTGATCAGTAATCTTATGTGGTCAGTGTTGTCATCCTTTACATTACTGTGGTCATTTTCCAAAGTGTTCTCTTTGTTTTATTTACTCCATTCTGTATCTATTCATACAAGACTTCACATCATTTCTCTGAATTTTTCTAATTCATTATTTTTGATGGTACAATAATATTCTATTTCATCCATATACTATAATTTGTTTATTCTTTCCTCAACTGATATTTTATTTCTATTTTTGGCTACCATAGAAAGTTTTACTATCAATATTTTTGTAGATGGGCACTTTTCCTTCTGTATTACATATGATTCTAAACATTTAAATTGATGGATGAGTTATCCATGTAGATATAACTTCTTTTTCTTTCATCTCTGTCATCCAAATATCATTTCTCAAAGTATCTCATCCATGCTGGTATTATATTATCTTAATTAATTAGTTTAATAAGAAATTCTTAAGAGCTTACTGTGTAATAGCATTCATTCATTCAAGAAGCAATTATTAAGCAATTACTATGAAGTATAATGGACAGCTCAGTGGCAACAATGGATAGAATGCTGGACCTGAGATCAGGAAGATCTTAGTTCAAATCCTGCTTCAGACACTTACTAGGTGCACGAGTCTGGGCAAGATACTTTGCCTCTATGTGCCTCCGTTTCTTGATCAGTAAAGTGAAGATAACAATAGTACCTATCTCCATGAATTGTTGTGAGGATTAAATGAGATCAGATTTGTAAAGGACTTAAGCACCATATCAATGTCATTATTACCATCATTGTTGTTGTTAGCCAGGTCTTATATTAAGTTTTGGGGAAAAAAGACAGAAATGAAACAATCCCTCAAGGAGTTTACATTCTTCTGGAGGCAAAATGTATGATACAAATAGGAAGTGATTTTAAGACATTGTGAGAGCGCCAATAACAGAAGGAGATGACTGAAGACCCAGTGAAGGAGACAGCATGTGAACAAGTGAAGAGAGAGAAGGGGATTTTGAAGAGAAACAGAGATCACCAGAGGTGGAAGTGAGGAAGAAGGAAAGGGCACCAAGAAGGGAAATGGAATGAGAAGGACAAGGAACGACAAATAGGCTAATTCAGCTAGGACACAGAGTAGAACGATAGAAAAGCTTGAAAATGCTGGTATCAGGTTGTGAAGGGCTTCAAATAGCAAACAGAGGACTTTGTATTTTATCCTAGAGGTAATAAGTAGTTTCTAGAGTCTGGCTTCTTATCTTGAGATCCATGACTTTTATTTAACCCCTCACTTCTGTCTTAGATTCAATAATGAGTATTTGTTCCAAGGCAGAAGAGAGGTAAGGGCTAGAGTAATGCAAATTAAGTAACTTTTTTCAGGGTCTCACAGCTAGGAAGTGTCTGATACAAGATTTAAATCCAGGACCTTCTGTCTCCAAGCCTGGCTCTCTATCTACTGAATCACTTAGCTATCTTGGGTCCATGGCTTTAAATATATATAATCTATACTGTGACAGGGAATTTTTATTCCCTTTGCCTATTTTAAGTTAAACAATCAAGAACTTAAAGTACCCCTAGTTAATACTTAGTAAGTCACTAACAAAGAAAGTTCATGCCCTAACAGCTCCCCCTCCCAGCAGTGCTAGGCAACTTGAAAGGCTGTGATTGATTCCTGAGATGTGATAAGGAGTATTGATGGGTGGAGAAAACTGTATATGAGCGGAAGCCTGAGAGAGCTTCCGGGTCTTTTTTCTAGCTCTCTTCATTCTTGGCAGCTCTTGGTCTCAGGAGTGGGAGCTCTGGTGAGAATCTTGGTAGTCTTGGCCTTGTGTGTGCTGAAGGGTCTTAGTGGTTTTCAGCATGTTTTGGCTCTTCGGATTTCGGCTTCCTGATGCAGACATTGGATTCTGGTGAAGATTTGGCTTTCTACATTGGAGACTCAAGCTGAAGAGGGATGCTTACTTGGGTGGGACTCTTGCACCCTTGCCACCCTTGGGTGGGACTCTTGACCTTTGCAGCTCAGCCTCTTCAGCATTGGTTTTTGGTTCTTGGAACGCCTAACTGGAGATGCTCTTGTGGACTGATTAGATTCAGATTTGTATTTGTGGTCTGGAGGCACTAGGATTAGGACGTAGGGTATTTTTAGCTAGGCGATATTTTCTACCTTCTTCCTATATTCCCCACTTTAATATCTCTACCTTGCCAAAAATAAAGCTACTAAACAGCCTACTGACTCATAGTTTA
Organism: Monodelphis domestica; assembly: GCF_027887165.1. Taxonomy (NCBI): domain Eukaryota; kingdom Metazoa; phylum Chordata; class Mammalia; order Didelphimorphia; family Didelphidae; genus Monodelphis; species Monodelphis domestica. The sequence continues at coordinate 441,592,625 of NC_077229.1, forward strand.
AACTTTAAGTTTTATAAATGGCAACCACAACAACTTTTTAAACTCATAAATTAAGTCAAACCATTTTTAACCCTAATAACACATATGCTATATATATATATATATATATATATATATATATATATATATTTATGTACATATATATATAAATGCAATTGGTTTCCTTTGTAATCCTATGTATTTTATTTTGTGCATTTAAAAATAATTTTCTGAGAGGGATTCTATGGGCTTTGGTCATGACTCTGTCAAATGTATAACCCCTCCTATAGAGCTTTTTGATAGCTTCTTAGTTATGGTTCATAGTTTTTTTTTAATCAAAATATATGATTTTGACAGTGAATGCACTCTAGGGGTGGCTAGGTGGCTCAGGCTTAGAGATGAAAGGTCCTGGGTTCAAATTTGACATCACATATTTGCCAGCTGTGTGACTCTGGGAAATTCACTTGACCCCCATTGCTTAGCCCATACCACTCTTCTGCATTGCAACTAATACATAGTATTGGTTCTTAAATGGAAGGTAAAAGTTAAAATAAAGGAAAGAAATACACTCTAGTGATACAAATTGGACAGTTATCTTTATTATTTAGTTTTGATTATTACATGGGCCAATGAGTTGTCAAGTGACTTGCTCGTGGTCACACAACTAGTAGGTAATAATGGAACCCAGATCTTCCTGCCTCTGTGGCTGGCTCTCTAACCATTATTTCACATAGGCTTTCATTCTTATAGCAATAGAAATTCTCAATTTTTATCATTAAAAGAAAGAGGCAAATCTTCTGGTTGGTTGTTATCTGTGATAAGCCAAATTCAGCTCTAAGATAAATGAAGAATGACCTAAAAAATATACCATGTTCTAAACTGGTAGACCTTTTAGTCAGATATCTTGCTTTGCAAATCCAAATTCATGGAAGGTATTTCTCAGGCAATATTAAAGCCTGATAGCTTTGAAGTCACTGAACTATAGCTAAATACAGTGGACTTAATTGAAGCTCTTATCAACTCTTGCCTGGACTATCGCAACAGCTCCCTACTTTGTCTTCCTGCCTTAATTTTCTTTCCTTTCAAATCCATCTTCCATACAGCTGTCAAAGTGATATTTCTAAGGCACAAATCTAACTCCATCATTTCCTGCTCAACAAATTCCAGTGGTTCCCCATTATCTCTAGAATCAAATAAAATTCTCCTGTTTGAAAGTCAAAGACCTTCACAAACTGGCAGGAACTTACGTTGCCAGTCTCATGATATTTTTACCCTCTATCATAGAATCATAGACTCTTTGTCTAGATATTCCGGTTTTCTTGCTGTTCCTTGAAAATAGTGCCCTATCTGTCTTCCCTTCTCTATCATCTAGGCTATTCCTGAAGCTTGTAATGTACTCCAACCTCATCTCTGACTTTTAAGATTCCAAGTTTCAATTAAAGTTCAGCTTGAATTCCCCCTCCTCGTGAGACCTTTCCTGATACCTTCTTGCTAATCTCTCCTCTGCAATTTGCTGTTATTCAGTCAGATGCAATTCTTTATGACCCCAGTTGGTGTTTTCTTGATGAAGAGATGGAATAGTTTGGCATTTCCTTCTTCAGTTCACTTTAAAGTTGAGGAAATTAAGAAAAAACAAGGTTAAGCGACTTGCTCAGGGTCACACACACACACCTAGTGTCTGAGACCAGATTTGAACTCAGGAAGATGAATCTTCCTGATTGTAAGTCCAATGCCCTGTACCATCTAGCTCCCCCCTCTAAATTACACATTTGTTTATATTTTATATGTACATTTATTGGGTACATGCCAATCTATATGTGTACATACTGCACAGGCTACCTTCCCATCTATAGAGTATGAACTTCTTTAAGACAGACACTGTGTCATTGTTTTTGTCTTTGTATGCCCAGCACTGAGCACAGAGGTCTAGCTTATAGGAGGGGCTTTGTAAGTGTTTGTTGATCTGGGTAAGGCAGTGCAACCTGGGATCCCAGCTACCTGCAGTGTGAGCCTGGCAGATCTCTTGAATATGAAAGGTCTGAGTTGTCATGGGTTACACGTGTTGGGGTCTGCATTCTATTCTGCATCCACATATGGTTGCTTGAGAAGGGCTGAACTAGCAGAGGTTGGAAACAGAGCAAGTGAAAGCTATGGTGTTCCTCAGTAGAGGATCAGGCACACGAGCAAACTTCTGCAGGCTGCACTTCCACCTGGGAGATGGAGAGACACAGTCCTAGAAGCAGATGGACAGCAGACAGACAGAGACTGGCAGACAGACAGACAAAGATAGATAGATGCTTGTTGACTGGTTTATGGTCTGATCTCATGGCAGAAACAGAAACAGGAACAACCCAGACTGACCTGACCTGAACAGTACTTTCTCCTTTCTAGATAGATAGAATTTCTTAGATCCCAGATCTTTCACATTCAAATCTAAGTGTTTGCCACACAGAAAAGTATGGTGAATGGCAATTCTGAAATTCTATAACAATACAGAGTCTATAGGGCAGCTAGATTGCCCAGTGGATAAAGCACAGATGAGTCAGGAAGACTCATCTCAAAACTGGTCTCAGATACTTACTGACTTTGTGACCCTGGGCAAGTCACTTAATCTTCTTTGCCTTGATTTCCTCATCTGCAAAATGAACTCTCTGTCTGTCTGTCTCTGTCTCTGTCTCTGTCTCTCTCTCTCTTTCTCTCTCTCTCTTTCTCTCCTTCTATCTTAGAATGATACACGTATTGGTTCCAAGGCAAAAGAGTGCTAAGAAGTAAGCAATAGGGGTTAAGTGACTTGCCTAGAGTCACACAGATAGGAAATATCTGACTCTAGATTTAAATCCACAACCTCCAGTCTCTAGGCCTGGCTCCCAATCCACTCATCCTCCCAGCTACCCCCAACTTTTTTTCATCTATATTATTTCCCTCTCTCCTTCCCCTCCCTCTCTCCCAAGATGACAGGTAATATGATAAGAATTATACCTGTGCTATCATGCAACACATATTTCCATGTTTGCCATGCTGTGAAATAAGACATATCACTTATAAAAGGGAAAAAAAACTCATGAAGGAAATAAGGTGAAAAATGATATACTTCAATCTGCATTCAGATTCAATCAGTTCCTTCTAAGGAGATGGGTAGCTTTTTTCATCAGTCTTTGGACTTGCCCTGGATCCTTGCTTTGCTGATAACAGTTAAGTCACTCACAGTTGATCAAAGCACATTAATGCTATCACTGTGTACAATATTCTCCTAGTTCTGCACATTTCACTTTTTATTACTTCATAAAAGCCTTTCCAGGGTTTTTTTTTTGACATCTTGTTTGTTATTTCTTATGGCACAATGTATTCCATTACAATCATATACCATGAGTTATTCCGCCATTCCCCAAATGATTGTTTTCACTTATTCCAATTATTATACATTATTCCATTTTTTTTGCCCTTGCAAAAAGAACTGCTATAAATATTTTTATACAAGTAGGTCCTTTCCTCCTATCTCTGATCTCTTTGGGATTCAGGTCTAGTAGTGAGATTACTGGGTAAAAGTAAATTCTCAACATCAGGCAAATCTATTATTGTTTTCTACTACTAACTAACTCAAAGGCTATTAAAGATCCTAGTCTCTCACCCAACGTGCCAAAATCCCTTCTGGTAGGGATTGTTGGCTGGGAAGCGTCCATGGCCCAGGAGTTCCTGGGCTTACAATTTGATGGGAGAAACTCCAATTCCTCATGCTTTCAGTCATAAATCAGATTAGTATATGAAGGAACTGTGCAAAGAACTTCAACTCTCATATATTCCAACGCTAGCAATCCTACAAAACCTGATGCTCTCAAGTATTTTTCAGGCCCTGCTACCAGCATAGGTAGGAACCACCAGATATGTCTTCTGGTAAAGGGGATGTTGCATAAGAGTTTCCCACAAAATATCAAACACCAATCATACAAATTGTGATGATTATAAATGGGAAGATAAATGGGGAGGAGCAGGGATGGAGGAGGTGACGGGATAGAAGGACTGGTGTGGTAGAGGAGAGAGAACCACTTGAAACATCAAAGGCACAAGAGAGGTACCCCTGAGCTGATGCTGTGGCAAGGATGGCAGGGGCTGTGTCTCAATGAGTAGCCTTCTGGGGGATTATGGGGTTCATTTGTCCTCAGGATTTGGCTGGTGTCTGAGCCCCTGGAAGCCCACTTGTGAGGCAGCTGAACGCCCCTGTTTGCTCCCTGTTGTTTAGCCAAGGCTAAATGGCCAGCTTGGCCCAACACTCTTTCTTTCTCCTAAACTGCTATGATTTAGATCTGACTGGAAGAGTCTACAGAACAAGCTTGGCTTAGGGGAGGAATAGGTCAGTGGGAATAGGTAACCCTATAGGTAGTCACTTCCTTCTTCAGCAGAGCCAAATGGCTCGGGCTTCTGAGTCTCTTTTTTTCCTTCCTCTCTAAACAGGTCACTGGGGTCCTTCTTGGGAAGGTAATGAGATTTAAGGGATCAGCACCCTTCAGCAGCAGTTGTTGATCCAAAGATATCAGAGATCTTCTGTCTTCAGGGAAAGGGCAATGGAGGCAAGGCTTTGGCAACACAGGTTGGGGTCTCGAGCTCCAGACCTAGTTCCTGTCTCTCCGGAGTTCACAGGGCAAAGACCCCTTTCCAAGCTCTCAATCCCACAAGCCCTTTCTGCTCCTCCAACTGCCACTCCCCCTCCTGCCAACATTCTAAAAATGGTCCTTCAGTCTCAGTTGTCCTTTCTACAAAATAGAACCACTGGGAGAATCAAGCCTCCATCTTGGTTCCCATTTAGAAGTCTTAGGTGATGGACAATGGTGGCATTGATGGATAGGTGCCATTAAATTAGTGACAGCAAAGTTCTTGACCACATGTTCATGATAGAGGTCATAGTACTACTGCAGTCAGATAACATGGGGTCCAAACACAAACTCATCCTGATTTTCTATGGTGAAAAAAGCTAATACTTTTAAAGATTTATTTCTTTGTTTCATTTGGTAAAATTATTTTTAAGAGATAGTCTTCATCATTTAAAAAAAATACTTAAATCAGCTTGACTTTTTGCTGAAAATATGAAATCTGCTAAATAATTCTAAGAATTCTCTATCAAAATCAGCATAATCAACTCTGCCCTGGATTACATATGTTATTTATATCCAACCCTACACTAGCTTCTTCTAGGGAAACTCCTAGGGTTCATTTGAGAAAGCATAAAAAAGAAGTTGGCACAGATTAAATTGTAAATAACCAACTATCAAAATAGTGATGAAATTCTTTTGGGCTGGTGAAAAAATAACTCTAGTGTCCCATGCTTATTTGGAAGAATCACCACTCCCTGTCCTCTTCCCATGGAACATTAGCAGACTCATTAAAAGAACAAATCCAAAAATTCCAAAAAGAATATGCTGCAGGACTTCACTTATTAGTTTTATTAGACAAATTGACCCTATTCTCGGATCATGTCATCATAAAGCTGTCACATCTGCTTATTTGGGGATGGGAGTGGGGGGGGGCAAGTATGTAAGTGTGTCAGCTCAAAAAACAAAAAGTTGTTTCAGATAGCAAATAACAAATTGATGATAAGCAATAAATTACCTGAATGATATGCCTAAAATCTAAAATTACCTGTTTCTGGATGGACTACCAACACCTAACAAGATGGTAGGGGTCACCTTTCAGATTCTCAGGAATAATTTAATTGGCTATTACTAGAGATAAACATCTCCTTGTCTTTAAAATAGCCTTAGATAGCATTTTAAGTTCTCAATTCATTTCAACAAGTATTTATGAAATGGATACTATCTTCTAGGCACTGAGATAAAAATATAATAATCCGTGACTTGAAGTAACTTTTATTCTACGGGGGGAAGCAATATGTGCATGTTGTTTTTCAGTCATGTCTGATTCTTCATCACCCCATCTGGGGTTTTCCTGTGGTAAAGATACTGAAGTGGTCTGCCATTTCCTTCAGCTCATTTTATAGATGAGGAAACTGAGGCAAACAGGGTTAAGTGACTTGTCCAGGATCAGATAGCTAGTGAATGCCTGAACCTGGTTTTGAACTCACATTCTCTTGACTCCAGGGCTAGATCTCTATCTGCTGTGCCACCTAGCTTTCTTCTATACAGCCTTATTTATACATTATATATATATATCCTCCCCCTCCCAATTGGGCACACACACACACACACACACACACACACACACACACACACACACCTGATCCCTGGTCCTAGATTAGTTGCCATAACCCAAGGCCTGTCACCCTACATTCACTCTTTGCTTTTGCATTATTGTATGATCCTCTTTCATTTTTCTTACTTAGTCTTCCCTAATATCAGTGAAATCAAGGAGTGTTAGAACTCAGAGACCAACTCTCCCTACCGCCTTCATGTTATAGATGAAGACAACTATGCCCAGATTTTTTTTAATTTAAAATTTCAAAATATAAAATCTTTATTTAAAATTTTAGACATATTTTCAGTTCTAAATTTTTTAATTTAAAAAAATTAATGTTAAAACTAACTTTTAAAAATGTTCATTCAATTGATACAATGTACTGATCTAAGGTACTTCTACATCAAGGAAAAGGCAATACTGACAAAATCGACCTTGTTTCCAACAACAACAACAAAAGAAACTCCCAGGTTTCTGTCCCGCCAGGCATCGTAGCTTCACATCTATCAAAATGTTTGCTGTTTTTCAACGTACTTGTTATCGATTCTCTTATTGATTATCTTGCCGGTTTTGTAAAGTAACCAGGCCCAAACTGATTTTAAGATTAGTAAGAGAGGGGGACTTCCGGTTAAGATGGCGGCTTAGAGAAAGCTGAAGTTCAGATCTCCGGAAAACCTTTCCCGACCGATCTCAAACTAGAAGCTCCTAAGGCGCCGAAATTCAAAACGATCAACAGCACAGACCCTGGGAACCCTCCTCCTGGACCTGGACCAGGTTCAAAAGGTACGGCTCCCCTTAAAAGCCAGAACCCGAGATCCCTCGGACCTCAGGGGTAGGAGCGCAGAGTCCAAGGCTCCCGGAAGCGGCAGCCGCGCCGGGCTCAGAGAGCAGGGTCTGAGGAACAACAACCCTCAGGGTCTTCTACCCAAGTCCCAGTCCGGGTGAAAGTTACTGCCTGGGGCTTCCGCTGTAGAGAGCCTGTCGGTCCGGGTGAAAGTTACTGCCTGGGGCCTCCGCTGCAGAGAGCTGGTCAAAACAACAGCAACCCTCAGGGCGGGCAAGACAGCCTCACGGGCTGGATCCTGCTATCCAAGTCTCAGTGAAAGTCTGTGCTCTCGGAGCTTGGGGAAGCGGCAGCCCATCCCCCCACAGGCCGACGAAACAGCCTCACGGCCAGGGATTCTGAAGGCAACTTCCGGAAATCGAGCCAGGGGGAGAGTGTGGCCTCGTGATCCGACCCTTCCATTCCAGTTCCAGTGAGGCATATTCAGTTTAACCCAGGGAACGCTCATAGAACCAACATCTGCCCAGGACTAAAGCCTCTGATCACCAGACAAAGACAAGAAAAGCCAATCCTCCACGTTCAGAGATGACAAACTCCACAGAAGCACAGAAGCCCCAAAATACCAAGAAAAATAAGAAGAAAGGGGCGACTCTGGACACATTCTATGGAGCCAAAATACAAAATACAGAGCAGATAGAAGAAGATATACAAGAAAATTCTCCAAAATCTTCCAAAGGAAATAGAAACTCTCCACAAACCCATGAAGAATTTGAATCAGAAAGGACCAAAAAGATGGAAGCCCTCTGGGAGGAAAAGTGGGAAATGATGCAAAAGAAATTCACGCATCTACAAAACCAGTTTGACCAAACTGTAAAAGAAAACCAGGCTTTAAAGCAAGAACTAATAAAGCAAAGCCAAAACACCAAGAAATTAGAAGAGAACATAAAACATCTCACCGACAAGGTGATAGATCTGGAAAACAGGGGGAGAAGAGAAAATTTAAGAATAATTGGACTCCCAGAAAAGCCAGAAATAAACACCAAACTGGACATGGTGATACAAGATATAATCAAAGAAAATTGCCCAGAGATTCTAGAACAAGGGGGCAATACATCCACTGACAGAGCTCACAGAACACCTTCTACACTAAACCCCCAAAAGACAACTCCCAGGAATGTAATTGCCAAATTCCAAAGCTATCAAACAAAAGAAAAAATCCTACAGGAAGCCAGAAAAAGACAATTTAGATATAAAGGAATGCCAATCAGGGTCACACAAGACCTTGCAAGTTCTACACTGAATGATCATAAGGCATGGAACATGATCTTCAGAAAGGAAAGAGAGCTGGGTCTCCAACCAAGAATCAGCTACCCAGCAAAACTGACTATATACTTCCAAGGGAAAGTATGGGCATTCAACAAAATAGAAGACTTCCAACTTTTTGCAAAGAAAAGACCAGAGCTCTGTGGAAAGTTTGATACCGAAAATCAAAGAGCAAGGAATACCTGAAAAGGTAAATATTAAGGAAAGGGGAAAAATCTTATCTTCTTTTACTCAAACTCTCTTCTATAAGGACTACATTTATATCAACCTATGTATACTAATATGTGGGGAAAATGTAATGTATAAATAGGGGGCAAAGAAAGACCAAATAGAATAATGGTTCTCACACAAAGATTCACAGGGGAAGGGGAGGGGAAGAAAACTCCTATAAGAAGGAGAGGAAGAGAGGGGGGGGGGCGGTTTACTTAAACCTCAATCTCAGGGAAATCAACTCTGAGAGGGAAAAACATCCAGATCCATTGGGATCTTGAATTCTATCTTACCCAACAAGGGTAAGGAGAAGGGAAAACCAAGGGGGGGAGGGGGAGAGGGAGAACAAAAAGGGAGGGAAAGAGAGGGGGGAGGGGGAGGGAACAAAAAGGGAGGGACTAAAAAGGGAAACATCAAGGGAGGGGACAAGGGGGACTGATTCAAAGTAAATCACTGGACTAAAAGGTAGAGCCGAAGAAGAAAAGGTTAGAATTAGGGAAGGCAATCAAAATGCCAGGGAGTCCACAAATGACAATCATAACTTTGAACGTGAATGGGATGAACTCACCCATAAAACGTAGACGAATAGCTGAATGGATTAGAATCCAAAACCCTACCATATGTTGTCTTCAAGAAACACACATGAGGCGGGTTGACACCCACAAGGTCAGAATTAAAGGATGGAGTAAGACCTTCTGGGCCTCAACTGATAGAAAGAAGGTAGGAGTGGTAATCATGATATCTGATAAAGCCAATGCAAAAATAGACCTGATCAAAAGGGATAGGGAAGGTAATTATATTTTGTTAAAAGGGACTCTAGACAATGAGGAAATATCATTAATCAACATGTATGCACCAAATAATATAGCACCCAAATTTCTAATGGAGAAACTAGGAGAATTGAAGGAAGAAATAGACAATAAAACCATACTAGTGGGAGACTTAAACCAACCATTATCAAATTTAGATAAATCAAATCAAAAAATAAATAAGAAAGAGGTAAAAGAAGTGAATGAAATCTTAGAAAAATTAGAATTAATAGACATATGGAGAAAAATAAATAGGGATAAAAAGGAATACACCTTCTTCTCAGCACCACATGGCACATTCACAAAAATTGACCATACATTAGGTCACAGAAACATAGCACACAAATGCAAAAAAGCAGAAATAATGAATGCAGCCTTCTCAGATCACAAGGCAATAAAAATAATGATTAGTAATGGTACATGGAAAACCAAATCTAAAACCAATTGGAAATTAAACAATATGATACTCCAAAACCGTTTAGTTAAAGAAGAAATCATAGAAACAATTAATAATTTCATCAAGGAAAATGACAATGGCGAAACATCCTTTCAAACCTTTTGGGATGCAGCCAAAGCGGTAATCAGAGGCAAATTCAAATCCCTGAAAGCTCATATTAACAAACAAGGGAGAGCAGAGATCAATCAATTGGAAATGCAATTGAAAAAACTCGAAAGCGATCAAATTAAAAACCCCCAGCAGAAAACCAAATTAGAAATCCTAAAAATTAAGGGAGAAATTAATAAAATCGAAAGTGATAGAACTATTGATTTAATAAATAAGACAAGAAGCTGGTACTTTGAAAAAACAAACAAAATAGACAAAGTACTGGTCAATCTAATTAAAAAAAGGAAGGAAGAAAAGCAAATTCACAGCATTAAAGATGAAAAGGGGGACAGCACCTCCAATGAGGAGGAAATTAAGGCAATCATTAGAAATTACTTTGCCCAATTATATGGCAATAAATACACCAATTTAGGAGAAATGGATGAATATATACAAAAATACAAACTGCCTAGACTAACAGAAGAGGAAATAGAATTCTTAAATAATCCCATATCAGAAATTGAAATCCATCAAGCCATCAAAGAACTTCCTAAGAAAAAATCCCCAGGGCCTGATGGATTCACCTGTGAATTCTATCAAACATTCAGAGAACAGTTAACCCCAATACTATACAAACTATTTGACATAATAAGCAAAGAGGGAGTTCTACCAAACTCCTTTTACGACACAAACATGGTACTGATTCCAAAACCAGGCAGGTCAAAAACAGAGAAAGAAAACTATAGACCAATCTCCCTAATGAATATAGATGCAAAAATCTTAAATAGGATACTAGCAAAAAGACTCCAGCAAGTGATCAGAAGGATCATTCACCATGATCAAGTAGGATTCATACCAGGGATGCAGGGCTGGTTCAACATTAGGAAAACCATCCACATAATTGACCACATCAACAAGCAAACTAGCAAGAACCACATGATTATCTCAATAGATGCAGAAAAAGCCTTTGATAAAATACAACACCCATTCCTATTAAAAACACTAGAAAGCATAGGAATAGAAGGGTCATTCCTAAAAATAATAAACAGTATATATCTAAAACCAACAGCTAATATCATCTGCAATGGGGATAAACTAGATGCATTCCCAATAAGATCAGGAGTGAAACAAGGATGCCCATTATCACCTCTACTATTTGACATTGTACTAGAAACACTAGCAGTAGCAATTAGAGAAGATAAAGAAATTGAAGGCATCAGAATAGGCAAGGAGGAGACCAAGTTATCACTCTTTGCAGATGACATGATGGTCTACTTAAAGAATCCTAGAGATTCAACCAAAAAGCTAATTGAAATAATCAACAACTTTAGCAAAGTTGCAGGATACAAAATAAACCCACATAAATCATCAGCTTTTCTATATATCTCCAACACAGCTCAGCAGCAAGAACTAGAAAGAGAAATCCCATTCAAAATCACCTTAGACAAAATAAAATACCTAGGAATCTACCTCCCCAGACAAACACAGGAACTATATGAACACAACTACAAAACACTCGCCACACAACTAAAACTAGACTTGAACAATTGGAAAAACATTAACTGCTCATGGATAGGACGAGCCAATATAATAAAAATGACCATCCTACCCAAACTTATTTATCTATTTAGTGCCATACCCATTGAACTACCAAAATACTTCGTCACTGATTTAGAAAAAACCATAACAAAGTTCATTTGGAAGAACAAAAGATCAAGGATATCCAGGGAAATAATGAAAAAAAACACATATGATGGGGGCCTTGCAGTCCCAGACCTCAAACTATATTACAAAGCAGCAGTCATCAAAACAATTTGGTACTGGCTAAGAAACAGAAAGGAAGATCAGTGGAATAGACTGGGGGAAAACGACCTCAGCAAGACAGTATACGATAAACCCAAAGATCCCAGCTTTTGGGACAAAAATCCACTATTCGATAAAAACTGCTGGGAAAATTGGAAGACAGTGTGGGAGAGACTAGGAATAGATCAACACCTCACACCCTACACCAAGATAAATTCAAAATGGGTGAGTGACTTAAACATAAAGAAGGAAACCATAAGTAAATTGGGTAAACACAGAATAGTATACATGTCAGACCTTTGGGAGGGGAAAGGCTTTAAAACCAAGCAAGATATAGAAAGAATCACAAAATGTAAAATAAATAATTTTGACTACATCAAACTAAAAAGCTTTTGTACAAACAAAACCAATATAACTAAAATCAGAAGGGAAACAACAAATTGGGAAAAAATCTTCATAGAAACCTCTGACAAAGGTTTAATTACTCATATTTATAATGAGCTAAATCAATTGTACAAAAAATCAAGCCATTCTCCAATTGATAAATGGGCAAGGGAAATGGATAGGCAGTTCTCAGATAAAGAAATCAAAACTATTAACAAGCACATGAAGAAGTGTTCTACATCTCTTATAATCAGAGAGATGCAAATCAAAACAACTCTGAGGTATCACCTCACACCTAGCAGATTGGCTAACATAACAGCAAAGGAAAGTAATGAATGCTGGAGGGGATGTGGCAAAGTAGGGACATTAATTCATTGCTGGTGGAGTTGTGAACTGATCCAACCATTCTGGAGGGCAATTTGGAACTATGCCCAAAGGGCGACAAAAGAATATCTACCCTTTGACCCAGCCATAGCACTGCTGGGTCTGTACCCCAAAGAGATAATGGACACAAAGACTTGTACAAAAATATTCATAGCTGCGCTCTTTGTGGTGGCCCAAAACTGGAAAACGAGGGGATGCCCATCAATTGGGGAATGGCTGAACAAACTGTGGTATATGTTGGTGATGGAATACTATTGTGCTCAAAGGAATAATAAAGTGGAGAAGTTCCATGGAGACTGGAACAACCTCCAGGAAGTGATGCAGAGCGAGAGGAGCAGAACCAGGAGAACATTGTACACAGAGACTAATACACTGTGGTATAATCGAACGTAATGGACTTCTCCATTAGGGGTGGTGTAATGTCCCTGAACAACTTTCAGGGATCCAGGAGAAAAAAAACACCATTCATAAGCAAAGGATAAACTATGGGAGTGGAAACACCGAGAAAAAGCAACTGCCTGAATACAGAGGTTGAGGGGACATGACAGAGGATAGACTCTAAATGAACACTCTAATGCAAATACTATCAACAAAGCAATGGGTTCAAATCAAGAAAACATCTAATGCCCAGTGGACTTACGCGTCGGCTATGGGGGGTGGGGGGGAGGAAAAGAAAATGATCTATGTCTTTAACGAATAATGCTTGGAAATGATCAAATAAAATATATTTAAAAAAAAAACAAAAAAAAAAGATTAGTAAGAGAGGCCAAGGGGGGTTAAATGAGCTGTCCAATATTCCAGGGCTACCCCAGAACTCAGGGTTCTTGACTCCTAGCCTAATACTCAGGCAATAATGCCATTGTTGCTAAACCAAAGAAGCAATCTCAAGGATCAAAGGAAAACAGGAACTTCAGAGATGTTTACATTCAGTTGTTAATGTTCCCAGAGTGTCCAATGAATTAGAATGGAGTGATTAAAAACAACAAGGATTTCCCAAGTTACTTTCACTCTTCACACTGAAGAGCTCTTAATGACAGACAGAAGGCCTCCCCCCAAAAGAGGAACAAACACAATTTGTGAAAGGACAGTTCTGTGTTTTCAAATCCCTGCAGTGAATAATAGATAAGTTTGAATGTCAAAAGAGAATAAGAAATCAGGATTCAATAAACTAAAGCAAAATCCATCTTGCTTTCAGGGTTGGTGTCTGTCTGTCTGCTGGGCAGAAGATGGTTCAAATAGCAGGGAAAAGACTGGGTTGGAGGACAGTCATGGCCAAGTCTTCAGAGAAGGCAAAAAAGGGTGAAAGTCTTGTTTTGTGGGAAGCACAGCCTCTTTTTTGTGCACTAAACTGGCCCAGGTAATATGCAAAAGACATCAAATTCCTGATTCTGAGCTTGTACAGCTTGTGGTTGGCCTCCCTGCCTTAAATCTTCCTCTCCTCCAAGCCATTCTCTGAAAAGCCACCCAAATGATTTCCTTAAACATGGTCCGGCCATGTCATTTTCCTGCTCAGTAAATTTCAATGACTCCTGATGATTCATAGGAGAAATATAAGCTTCCTTGTTTGGCGTTTAAAATCTTCTACATTTGCACCTTTCCAGCTTACTGACACATTGCTTCCTTTCTGAGCAGCTGTTTGGCACAGTGGATGGAGCACTAAACCTGGAGTCAGGAAGACCTGAATTCAAATTCAACTTAAGACATTTACTAGCTCCTCGACCCTGGGCAAGTCACTTAACTCTGTTGGCCTCAATTTCCTCATCAGTAAAATGAATCGGAGAATGAAATGGCAAGCCACTCCAGTATCTTAGCCAAGAAAACCTCAGATCCTGCAGCCCTGAAAAGCCAGACGTGACTGAAGATTCACCAAAGAGCAATAACTCTCCATACCTGGGGCAATGAATATCAGATCTAATCCTTGCCCCTATCTATTTGTAGGTAATGATAAAAAAAAAAATCATAGTTAGTTCTGGGAGCCTCGGAAAAGATTTCTCCTCATTCTCTACACCTGTAGGTCCCCCTCCACTTCTCTCTCTCTCTCTCTCTCTCTCTCTCTCTCTCTCTCTCTCTCTCTCTCTCTCTCTCTCTCTCTCTCTCTCTCTCTCGTTTGCTCACTCTTTCTCTATCTCTTTCTCTCCTTAAATAACTATCTATAGTGTCTCCCCAAATAGAATGTAAACTTATTGAGAATAGGAACCATTTCAATTTTCTCTTCTTGTTTCTAATACCTAGCAGAAACTTTGGCACATAGTAAGTTCTTAATAAGTAAATGTTCATTGATTGATCATTGACCAAATGTGAAAATTCACAATTTGCCTTCCCTCTCTCTCTCTCTCTCTCTCTCTCTCTCTCTCTCTCTCTCTCTCTCTCTCTCTCTCTCTCTCTCTCTCTCTCTCTCTCAAAAAAAAAAAGAAAAAGAAAAAAATTTTGCCCTTTGTCTTAGAATCTATACTGAATATCTGTTCCAAAGCAATGGGGATTAAATGTCTTGCCCAGTATCACACAACAGAGGCCAGATTTAAAACCAAAACCTCCCTTATTCAGGTCTGTCTCTCAGAGCACTGAGCCACCTAGCTGCCTGGCTATATTTTCATTTAATGTTCTTTTTTTTTTTTTTTAGGAATTGTTCACAGAAATGCAGCTAAATTAGGCAGTCCTCAATTTATGAATTTATGCAGCACAGATTTACTCATATGCCTGTAAGCAGAGATCTGGGGAACTTCAAGTGTCCAAGGAAATTCCCCTTCTTGCTTCACTGTAATGATTTGGAATCTCCCTTCCTCTCCCCCTCTACTGGCTGCTAGCTTGGACAGCCTTCAACCTTCAACTTCAACCTTACAGATATTCTGTAGGCATCTCCTTGCCCCAGTTGATCTGGGATCTAGTCTTTAATGACAAGATTAGCAGTAGCAAGAGTAAAGTTATCTGGGTAAGAGTAACTTGGATTGTGAAGTCATTCCTTCTTCATTTCCATCCACTTTTCCAGGCGATTCTGCTGGCTATCCCAGCTATAGCAATGGCCTTGACAGCTTGGCGAAGCTTCTATACCATAGGCTCTTCTGAAAACCCAAAGACTGAGACTAGATCATCTTTCTGGTCCTTTCCAGTTTTAAGTCATTTTTTATCTGTAAAACGATGAGCTCAAATTATGTGAATCTTCAGGCCCCATCCAGCTGAAGCTTGTGATACTGTTCGTCTCGTTTCACCGCCTAGGACTCCTTCACTGGACTGCCCCATCATCTGGAGACACCAAAACCTCACCTAGATGTACTATAATGATCAGAGACTTAGAGGTAAATATAGAGGATGTAAATTCCAAACACTTTCTTTTGCCATTTCTCATTTGAGATGAGGAAACTGAAATCCAGAGAGATTCAGTGACTTCCTCAGAGTTATACAACTAGTGTCTGAAGTAGGATTTTAATTCAGGTCTGACCTTATTCCAAGTCTGGCATCCTATCCTCTATTCCATCTAGCTGCTATTTATGATGAAATACCAAAAAAGCAATTAATTTCTTCTGAAACTTAGATGAATCTGATTTAAATACACTGTGCACCCTCAATTAATTCCTTTAAATTTCTCAAGTTCTTAAACAAAGAACAAAAAAAAAAGGTTTTGGAAGTTTATAAATAATAGGCAAAGGAGGTCAGATTTTTCCTTCCATTTCCTTTTTATTATTAAAAGAAATATATACATATATTTAAAAATACATATATATACACACATACAGGCATATATGTGTATACAAGTATATACATCAACTTCCAAAGAAACCAAATTATGGACTATTCTCATTCATATTAAGGAAGGAAAGAAATTTTGACAAAGAGCAATTTGTGATAGCCATATGGCCACAGGAAGAAAAAAATATATTGGTCATTCCCTAAAACCTGGTCTGTTAGAATAGAGAAGAGGTCTAAATGTTCTTTAATATCAGCAAGAGATCTCCATTTCCCATAGCTACTAACCACCAAATTCCTTGGAACTCTCCAACACTCCCTTATGCCCACACACAATGTCAACTGTTCTTTCTACTCCCAGAATTTAGAATATTGTGTTCTATAATAATAGATGAGAATTAAGTTTTTGGAAGATTATGTTCAAGGTAATAATAGAGTAGGACGAACGTCAGGAATAATCTTAAATTAGTGAGCCAGAAAAGTTAACATGGTTTATAGTCCTCAGGGTATTTTTTCTTCCAGGTATGTCACCATGTCCTAGAAAGGCAATCAAAAAGGTATGACTGTTAGTTGCACTATTTGCTCATGGTTATGACAGTTAGGTCTTCTAGGGTCTAGGGATAATTTTGTGCCTTAGGCACAGTAAAAATTGCAAACTGGTTCATAATTTCCTTTTTCTAGGCAGTTAGTATAGTGGAGAGAGTTTTGAATGTGGAGTCATGAAAGCCTGAGTTTAAAATCTCTCCTCAGACATTACTCGGGTGACCCTTCACAAATCACTGAATCTCACTTAGCCTCAATTTTCTCATCTGTAAAATTGGAATAATTATGCCAGAATTAGAATTGTTGTGAGGACAAAATGAGAACATTTATACAGTTCTTTGCAAACCTTAAGGTCTTCATTGTTATTGTTATTATTATTATTTCTTCAGCATATGTCTATATTCAGTAGGGAAAAAAGACCATGAGTAACCATCCTAAAATTGCAGGAACTCATGGTAGGGGATGATTTCAAAAGGAACCTAATCAGAAGCAAGCCTAAACAGGAATCGTCTCCATGACATTCTTGACAAATGTTCCTGCAACCTCCACGGGCATATCTTTCATTTGGGAGGAGAAGCATTCTTTGCAAAGGCGGCCATGACACTTTTGGACAGCTCTAATTCTTATGTCACCTGAAGTCTGCCTTTCTGCAATTCCAATTCACTATTCTTAGTTCTGCTTCCTACGACCCAGTTAAATAAACTCAATCCCTCATCCTTAAAAACAACTAGGGTGCCTTCCTATTCCCAGTATTTTCTTCTTTGGTCTCTAGACTTCTCCCCATTATTACCCTGCCTTTCCTCCCACAGGCAAGCTCTAGAATGTCACTCTACTTCCTAAAATGTGGTACACCAAAGTGGTCATAATGATCCAAGTGTGATCTAATCACATAAAAATACAAAATGATCGCATCAAGACTAGAAATGTCTGTTCTCTGAATGAATTGCAAGATTACATTAACTTTAAACTATTATGTCACACTGTTGAATCATAGTTAACTTCTAGTACACTAAGACCGTCAGATCTTTTACATAGAAACTGTTCTCTCTGGCCATTTTGTACTAAAGGAAGTTGATTTATTTAGCCTTTATATCAGATGTTGCATTTAAAGATGGTGATATTCCATGAACTGTAGCCATAGAGTATAGTTAAAAAAAATGTCATTATAAACATGGGTAGGGGGCAGTTTAGATGGCTCAGCGATTGAGAGCCAGGCTTAGAGACAGGAGGTCCTGGGTTCAAATCTAGCCTCAGACACTTCTAGTCATGTTGCCCTAGGCAAAGTCACTTAATTTATATCCTCTAGCCCTTATCATTTTCTGCCTTGGAACTAATACACAGGACTGATTTTAGATGGAAGGTAAACATTTAAAAAACAAACAAATACAGGTCTTTGTTTCAGGGAGAAGCTTGAGGTCATTAAAAGCACAGTTTTCCCAAATATGTTCCTACACTCAACCTAGACCTACCTTATTCTGCATGCACAATGTCTAATTGTACCAACTCTAACTTCTAAGTGTGCCTGCTAATAGGCCAGCTCTATAGGCTGTGCATCCAGCTGCATATCTCAGAAGCAGAGTGGTACAGGGGAATGACCAGGATGAACCTGGGATCTAGAGTCATTTAGCTCCACTCTCACGATTACTACAGCTACTTACTACTCAAACTATATCATAAGTAGCTGAATCAGCATAGAAAGTTGAGCAAGTCATTTACTTTCTCTGGGTCTATTTTCTTATGTATAAAATGAGGCATTTGGATTAGGTGACTTCTAATGTCACTTACAGCTCAAAATCTGTGATCCTGTGAGATGTTGTGCAAATTTGAAAAACTGACATGCTTTATACATTTTTTCTTCTCATGTGCAGATAGGTAGAATTCTTTTGAGTGATTATGGATACCTTTTAGGAGGCTTTTTCATATAGAATCTGACATAATCAACGCAATAATCCATGAGTACAGAAATAACTAGAAAGGTAAAGATGGAACCAAAATCCTTCTTTTATTTGAATACTATATTAGAAACCCTCCAAGATGATAGCTAATTTTAATTAATTTAATTGAAGTTACCTCACTTTGATGTTATACCTTATAATTTTTATTGTCCTAGTTTGGGACTGATTTTGATTTTTACTCTAACAAATTGATATTCTGACAGGAGGCAGCTGATTCAGGACTCACTCTAATCATTGCATGTCTTGTATGTTAAAATATAATCAATTCAAGTTGCTCTTATTTTACCAAATTATATAAAATTTTCCTTTGATAATATAATTAATATAGCATTAAAATGTAAATTAAAATAAAATAGATAAACCATTGGTTAACGATTTTAAAAAGAAAGAAAATCAAATTACCTGTATCAAAAATGAACAAGGCTAAATCACAACTAATGAAGAAATTAAAGTAATTATTAGAAATTATTTTGCTCATCTATATGCCAATAAATCTTAATCTGAGTGAAACGGATGAATACTTAACAAAACTATAAATTAAGAGTATACTTAAACAATCCAATCATGGAAAAAGAAACTGAACAAACCATCAAAGAAATAGAAAAAGGCCCTAGGACCAGATGGATTCACCAGTTAATTCTACCAAACAATTAAAGAACAACTCCAATACTATATAAACCATTTAGAAAAATAATGGGAGAAAGAACCCTTTCAAAAATTTTTATGAAACAAATATGATATTTATACCTAACGTAGGAAGCACTAAAACAGAGAAAGAAAACTATATGCCAATCTCCTTAATGAACATTGATGCAAAAATGTTAAGTAAAATACTAGCAAGGGGATTACAACATTATATCACAATTATACACAATACTCATGTGGTGATCATACCAGGAATGCAGGGATAGTTCAATATTAGAAAAATATTCAACAAATAAATAATCACCAGGAACAAAATCAACAGAAACAACATAATTATTCCACTCGATACCAAAAAACAAAACAAAACAAAAACAACCATTTGAAAAACAATGTCAGTTTCTTATAAAATATTCACTGGAATGAATAGAACCTTCCTTAAAGCTACAAATGGCATTTCTCTAAATACATCAGCAAGCATTATCTATAATGGGAATAAAAAAACCTTTCCCAATAAAATTGGGGTAAAGCAAGGAAGTCCATTATCATCACTATTATTGAATATTGTACTAGAAACGCTTGCCATAGCAATAAGAGAAGAAAAATAAACTGAAGGAGTTAGAATAGGTAATGAAGAAACAAAGTTATCACTCTCTGCATGAAAATATTCCTAGATAATGCTAGAAAATGAACCAAAAGCCTAATAAAAATAATTAACAACTTAAGCAAAGTTTCAGGATACAAAATAAACTCACATAAATCATCAGAATTTCTATTTACCACCATCAACATTCAACATCAAGAGAAAGGAAAGAAAATTCTATTCAAAATAACTCTATATGATATAAAATACTTGGGAGTATACCTCCCAAAACAAGCCCAGCAACTAAAATAAGATAATCGAAACTTCCGGGTAAACATGGTAGCAGTCTAGATGCAGGATTCTTCCTCTCCTCAGCACCTACCGATACAGACTATCTTAAAAGACAAAAAAAAAAAACAAATTCATATGAATGAAGGGAATCTACAGTAGGGTGCAGCATTGATGGTACATGGGATTTAGGCATTGCCACACTATAAGGGGGTGAAAAAGCTCCCACCAAAATGTGAGCTAATTTATCCTCCCCCACCCCACCTAGGGAGCCAGAGTCAGAGCCAGCATGTGCCAGAATCAGTGAGTGAGCAAGGGGCACCTCTAGAGTGAGTGAGTAGCACATCTAGGTCCTTGGCAGCTGACTAAGACCACCAAAGGCCTACCCCTAAGAGCAGCTAGACCTGGAACCCCAGCAAGCTAAAGAGCTCAGACCATGGGAGCACGCAGGAAGATAGCACCGAGAAGGGCAGCAAACAGCAGAAGGTGCAGAGATTTGAGAGCTTGCTTCAGGCAAAATCCTTGCTCCTTCACTACATACACAGAGAGCCTGCCCATCTTTCTGACTAAAAAGGTAAGGAAAAACCTCCACAGTGATGGCAAATAGGGCCCAGGAACAACAACCTCCCTCCAGCAAGAAAAACAAGAAGAAGGGGCTGACCCTGGAAAATTTTTATGGAGGAAAAACCCAGGCTACAGAGGAAATAGAAGAGTAAATTCAAATAATGCACCAAAACCTTCCAAAAAAATGGAAATTGTCCACAAGCTCTTGAAGAATTTAAATTGGAGATAATCAAAAAGATGTAAGCCTTCTGCAAGAAAAGTGGGAAATAGTTCAAAGAAAAAATAACAGTTTAAAAGACAAGAACTCCCAATTGGAGATACAGCTGGAAGCCACAAAAAGCAGGACAGACCAAATCAAAGAAGAAATTCAAAGATTATAGCAGAAAATCAAGAGACTAAAGCAGAAAACCAAAAGATTATAACAGAAAACCAGATCTAAAGGGCCAGAATTGGGCAATTAGAAAACAATGATCTTGCAAAACAGCAAGAATTAATACAGAAAAGTTAAAAGACTGACAAAATAGAAGAAAATGTAAAATATCTCACTGAAAAGATGACAGATCAGGAAAAGAGAGCACGAAGAGACAATTTGAGAATCACTGATCTACCTGAAAACCCAGAAATAAATAGAAATCTTGACATCATACTACAAGAAAGGAAAGTAAGAAGGGGAAACTAATGGAGGTAGAGGGACAGGGAGTATAAAAAGGGAGGGAAAGAGAGGGGGGGATGGAACTTAACAGACCCTAAAAAAATAAGAAGGCAACAAAAAGGGAGGGGCCAGAAAGGGAAGCATATTAAGGGAGGGGATTAGGGGAATTGATTTAAAAGCAAACCACTGGTTTAAAAGGATATAGCAAAAGAAGAAAGGACAGAACTAGAAGAGGATATCAAAATACTGGGGAATACACAAGTGACAATCATAACTTTGAATGTGAATGGGGATGAACTCACCCATAAAATGAAAACAAATAGGAGAGCAGATTAGAATTCAAAATCCTACCATATGTTGTGTACAATTAACACACCTGAGGCGGGTAGACACTCAAAAGGTTAGAGTCAAAGGTTGGAGCAAAGCCTATTGGGCCTCCACTGATAGAAAGAAGGCAGGAGTTGCAATCATTATATCTGACAAAGCAAAAGTAAAAATAGATCTGACTAAAAGGGATAGAGAAGGTAAATACATCCTGATAAAAGGCAGTATAGAAAATGAGGAAATATCAGTAATCAACATATATGCACCAAATGCTATAACATCCAAATTTCTGAAGGGGAAACTAGTGGAACTGAAGGATGAAATAGATAGTAAAACTATATTAGTGGGAGACTTGAACCTACCACTATCAAATATAGATAAATCAAATAAAAAAAATAAGTAAGAGAGAGGTAAGAGATGTGAATGAAATCCTAGAAAAATTAGAGTTAATAGATATTTGGAGAAAAATAAATAGGGACTAAAAGGAATATTTTTTCAGCAGCACATGGTACATTCACAAAGATTGACCATGTACTAGGTCATAAAAACATGGCAACCATATGCAGAAAAGCATAAATAATAAATGCAACCTTTTCAGATCATAATACGATAAATTAATGATCAATAAGGGTACATGGAGAGTCAAATCAAAAATTAATTGGAAATTAAATAATATGATTCTCCAAAATCAGTTAGTTAGAGAATAAATCATAGAAATAATTAATAATTTCATTGATGAAAATGACAATAATGAGACATCCTTTCAATCTCTATGGGATGTAGCCAAAGCAGTTCTCAGGGGAAAATGTATATCCTTGATTTAATATATTAACAAATTAGAGAGGGCAGAAGTGAATGAATTAGACATGCAAATTAAAAAAATTGAAAACAAACAAATTAAAAATCCCCAGAATAAAACTAAATTAGAGATCCTACAAATTAAGGGAGAAATTAATAAAATTGCAAGTAAAAGAACTATTGAAAAAATTAATAAGGCTAGAAGCTGGTATTTTGAAAAAACAAACAAAAGAGACAAAGTATTGGTCAATCCAATTAAGAAAAGGAAAGAAGAAAATCAAATCAACAGTATCATAGATGAAAAGGGAGACCTCACCTCCAATGAAGAGAAAATTAAGGCAATCATTAAAAAATATTTTGCCCAATTATATGGCAATAAATATGCCAATCTAGGTGATATGGATGAATATTTACCAAAAAAATAAATTGCCTAGATTAACAGAAGAAGAAATAGAATTCTTAAATAATCCCATATTAGAAAAAGAAATTGAACAAGCCATCACTAAGAAAAAATCCCCAGAGCCTGATGGATTCACAAGTGAATTCTATCAAACATTCAAAGAATAGCTAATCCCAATACTATACAAATTATTTCACATAATAAACAAAGAGGGAGTTCTACCAAATTCCTTTTATGACACAAATATGGTACTGATTACAAAGCCAGGCAGGTCAAAAATGGAGAAGGAAAACTACAGACCAATCTCCCTAATGAAAATAGATGCAAAAATCTTAAACAGGACACTAGCAAAAAAAACTCCAGCAAGTCATCACAAGGGTTATCCACTACGATCAGGTAGGGTTCATACGAGGAATACAAGGATGTTTCAATATTAGGAAAACCATTCACATAATTGACCATATCAACAAGCAAACCAACAAAAATCACATGATTATCTCAATAGATGCAGAAAAAGCCTTTGACAAAATACAGCACCCATTCCTATTGAAAACACTAGAAATTATAGGAATAGAAGGGCCTTTCCTAAAAATAATAAACAGTATTTATCTAACACCATCAGCCAACATCATCTGTAATGGGTAAAAACTAGATGCATTCTCAATAAGATCAGGAGTAAAACAAGGATGTCCATTATCACCTCTATAATTTAATATTGTACTAGAAACACTAACAGTAGCAACTAGAGAAGAAAAAGAAATTGAAGGTATTAAAATTGACAATGAGGTGACCAAGCTATCACTCTTTGCAGATGATATGATGTTCTACTTAAAGAATCCTCAAGAATCAACTAAAAAGCTAGTGGAAATAATCAACAACTTTAGCAAAGTTGAAGGATACAAAATAAACACACATAAGTTATCAGCATTTCTATATATCTCCAACACATCTCAGCAGCAAGAATTAGAAAGAGAAATTCCATTTAAAATCACCTAGACAATATAAAAATACTTAGGAATCTATCTGCCAAGGCAAACACAGGAACTATATGAACACAACTACAAAAAATTTTCCAC
Source organism: Monodelphis domestica (assembly GCF_027887165.1). Taxonomy (NCBI): domain Eukaryota; kingdom Metazoa; phylum Chordata; class Mammalia; order Didelphimorphia; family Didelphidae; genus Monodelphis; species Monodelphis domestica. The sequence goes on from NC_077229.1 coordinate 441,616,534, forward strand.
ACAATTAAAACTAGATCTATACAATTGGAAAAACCTTAACTGCTCATGGGAAAGACGAGCTAACATAATAAAAATGACAATCCTACCCAAACTTCTTTACTTATTTAATGCCATACCCATCAAACTACCAAAAAACTGTTTTACTGAATTAGAAAAAACCATAACAAAGTTCATTTGGAAGAACAAAAGATCAAGGCTATCCAAGGAAATAATGAAAAAAAATGCAAAGGAAGGTGGCCTTGCAGTACCAGATCTCAAACCATACTGTAAAGCAGTGGTCATCAAAACAATATGGTACTGGTTAAGAGACAGAAAAGAGGATCAGTGGAATAGACTTGGGGTAAGTGACCTCAGCAGACAGTCTATGATAAGCCCAAAGATGCCAGCTTTGGGGACAAAAATCCACTATTTGATAAAAAAAATTGCTATGAAAATTGGAAGACAGTGTGGGTGAGATTAGGCTTGGATCACCATCTCATATCCTACCCCAAGATAAACTCAGAATGGGTGAATGACCTGAATATAAAGAAAGAAACTATAAGCAAATTAGGGGAACACAGAATAGTATACATGTCAGACCTTTGGGAAAGGAAAGACTTTAAAACCACGCAAGAGCTAGAAAAAATTACAAAATGTAAAATAAATAATTTTGATTACATCAAATTAAAAAGTTTTTGTACAAACAAAACCAATGTAACCAAAATTAGAAGGGAAGTAACGAATTGGGAAACAATCTTCATAACAAAAATCTCTGACAAAGGTCTAATTACTCAAATTTACAAAGAGCTAAATCAATTGTACAAAAAAATCATCAAGTCATTCTCCAATTCATAAATGGGCAAGGGACATGAATAGGCAATTTTCAGTTAAAGAAATCAAAACTATTAATAAGCACATGAAAAAATGTTCTAAATCTCTTATAATCAGAGAGATGCAAATCAAAACAACTGTGAGGTATCACCTCACAAAAAGCACATTGGCTAACATGACAGCAATGGAAAGTAATGAATGCTGGAGGGGATGTGGCAAATTCGGGACATTAATGCATTGCTGGTGGAATTGTGAATTGATCCAAACATTCTGCAGGGCAAATTGGAGCTGTGCCCAAAGGGCTCTAAAAGCCTGTCTGCCCTTTGATCCAACCATAGCACTGCTGGGTTTGTACCCCAAAGAGATAATAAGGAAAAAGATTTGTATAAGAATATTCATAGCTGCGCTCTTTGTGGTGTCAAAAAATTGGAAAATGAGGGGATGCCCTTCAATCTGGGAATGACTGAACAAATTGTAGTATATGTTGGTGATGGAATACTATTGTGCTCAAAGAAATAATAAAGTGGAGGAATTCCAAGTGAACTCGAACAACCTCCATGAAGTGATGCAGAGCTTGAGGAACAGAACCAGGAGAACTTTGTACACAGAGACTGATTCACTGTGGTACTATTGAATGTAATGGACTTCTCCATTAGTGGCAATGGTGTGATCCTGAACAATTTGGAGGCATCTAAGAGAAAAACCACTATCCACATTAAGAGGAAAAACTGTGGTTATAGAAACACCAAAGAAACACAACTGCTTGATTAAATGGATCGAGGGGGATATGATTGGGGATGTAGACCCTAAATGAACATCCTAGTGTAAACATTAACCACATAGAAATAGGTTCTGATCAAGGTCACACATTATACCCAGTGGAATTGAGCATCAGTTATGGGAAGGGTGGGAGGGAGGAATAGAATATGATTTTTGTAACCAAGGAATAATGTTTGAAATTGACCAGATAAAAAATAAATTTAAAAAAAATTAAAAATAAAATAAAATAAGACAATCACAAAACACTCTTCATACAAATAAAGTCAGACCTAAACAATTGGGAAAAAATATGTATTACTCTTGGATAGGCTAAGCCAATATAGTGAAAATGACAATCCTACCCAAATTAATCTACCAATTCAGTGCCATACCAATCAAATCACCCCAAAATTATTTCATAATACTAGAAAAAATAACAAAAGTCACCTGGAAGAACAAAAAGCCAAGAATATCAGGGCAATTAATGAAAGAAGAAAGGATATCTGACCATATTAGATCTCAAACTATACCATAAAGTGGTAATCATCAAAACAATCTGGTACTAGCTAAGAAATAGAGTGGTGGATCAGTGGAATAGAATAAATAATTAACACATGGCAGTTAATGTCCATAGCAATTTCGTGTTCAATAAACTCAAAGATCCAAACTTTCCAGGAAAGAAGTCAACATTTGACAAAAACTACTGGGAAAATTGGAAAGCAGTAAGGCAGAGACTAGGCATGGACCAACATCTCATACCAAATACTAGGTTAAAGTCAAAATAAATAATTTTTTTAGAAATGACACCATAAACAAATTAGGAGAACATGGAAAAGTTTATCTGTCAGATGACCAAATAAGATATAGGGAACATTGTGAAGACTGGATTTAGCTATCTCTTGATTGTAACAATGAAGATACTTAGCTCTTTCTTTATTAGAAAGATAAAATTGTAATCTGATTGTAACAATGAAGGTACTTAGCTCTTCCTTTATAGTGAAGCTAGACTTGTTAAGTTACAATCTATTTTTAGATTTTAACTACAAAAAGGTGTTAAGTAACTACAAAAGGTGAATTAACCACAAAAGGGTGTTAAGTAACTACAAAAGGTGAATTTACCAGAAGAGATGTTAAGTAACCCCAAAAGATATAATCTAACCAGAGAAGATGAGAACTAAAGAGTGGGCCGTCATGGAGAAAATATAACCAAAGAAGGTGAGAACTAAAGAATGGATAGTCCTGGAGAAAAGTGTCTGCTGTGATTGGTAGATGTGAAAATTTTGGGGAGGTGACACAAGAGAAAAAGGTCTTTAAATAGAGGAAACAAAGACTGAAGATGAATAGTCAGTCACCAGGGTTTGGAGTGAAGGATCAGCCTCTTGGAGCTGGAGGGAAGACAGACATTCAGGCATTGGGACAGTCTTGGAGGAGTGACTGGAAGACAGACCCTTGGGGAACAGATACCCAGACTTCTTTTTAGACTGTCACTGTTGGTGAGTGAAAGGCTGACTTAGTGAACTTGCTTTACTCTTCCCCTGGCTGGAGCTTAGAAATTCTAATTGACTTAGTGATCCCACCTTTTCGGAGAAATTTGCTGAAGAAACAGGTTCCCTTCAGTTTACCTCTCCATCTCAGTCAGTAACAGTTTCTCTTCAGTTTACTATTTTATTTCAATATGAAGCCTCCAGGTAAGGCCTATCTTCTTGAGACTCTCTTCACCTGGCTGGGGCTGAGAGATTCCAAGTGGTATCAGAAGAAGCCAGAGTTTTCTCTCTCTCTCTCATTCTTTAATATCTTCCTTCTATTGTAAATATTACAAATAAACTCCCATTAATTCTATTTACTTTAGTAATTCAATTTGGGATTTAGAAATAAAATCCTTGGCGACCACCTAATTAATATTATTCAGAGTCTAACCACAATTAATTTTTAACAACATTATGAAAAATGAAATAGATAATTTTGATTACATTAAATTAAAAGGTTTTTTTTTTTTTTACAAATAAAACCAATACAACTGAAATTAGAAAGGAAACAAAATTTTGTAAAAAAAACTTTATAGTGTCTCTGACAAAAGCCTCATTTTTCAAATATTAAGAGATCTAAGTCAAATTTATAAAAATACAAAGAATTAGTCCTCAGTTGAAAAATGGTTAAAGCATATGAACAGGAAGTTTTCAGAGGAAAAATTAACATTATTCATAGTCATCTAAAATGCTTTAAATAATTATTAATTAAAGAAATACAAATTAAAACAACTTTGAGATACCATCTCACACCTATCAGATTGGGTTATATGACCAAAAGGGAAAATATTAAATGTTGGAGGGGATCTGGGGAAATTGGGACACTAATACACTGTCAGTGGAATTGAGAACTGATACAACCATTCTGGAAAGCAATATGGAACCAGGCTGAAAGGGTGACAAAGCTAGACATATCCTTTGATCCAGCAATATCACTACTGAGTCTATTCCAAAGAGATCAGAAATAAGGGGAAAGACCTACCTCAACGAAAATAGTTTTAATATCTCTTTTTGTAGGCAAAGAATTGGAAACTGAGGGGTTGTCCAGCACTTGGAGAAGGAACAGACAAGTCGTGATATATGGTTGTAGTGGAATACTATTGGACCTTAAGAAATAAACAGTTTGAGTTCAGAAAAATCTGAAATGACTTAAATGAACTGATAGAAAGTGAAATGAGTAGAACCAGGAGAAAAATGTACACAGTAAGAGAAATATTATATAGTGATCAACTGTGAAGGACTAAATCATCATCAGCAAAACAAAACTTCAAGATGAAAATGCTATCCCCAGCTAAAGAAGGAAATGTTGGAGTCTGAGTGAAGATCAACATATTGCCTCTTCCACTATATTTCCTTCATGAGACTTCTATTGATTGTATGATATGTCTTCAACATGAGTAATATGAAAATATACATTTCATGAAACTACAGGTATAATCTATATTAGACTGTTTGCTGCCTTGAGGAGAGGGGAGTGCAGAGAGAGGAATAAAATTTGAATTCTAAAATGACAAAAAAAATTGTCAAAATTTGTTTCTGCATGTAACTCAAGAAATTTTTTTAGATTGGAAATATGTATAAACTAACTTTATAAATATCATTATTATGATATAGCATGCCCTGCCCATAAGTACTGAATGTTCCCCTAGCTATTTATGTTTTTATTTTTTATTTCATTGAGAAGTATTTTGTAAATGAATTCATACAAGTCTTTTATGTACTTCAGTAGTCTGATTTCTAGATATTTTATGTATTTTGTAATTATTTGGAATGAGATTTTCCTATTTTGCATCTTGCATTTTATTTTATTGTTCTTACATAGAAATGTTGGTATTGTAATGATGTAGAAATGCTGCTGATTTTTTATGGTTTTGCATCCTAAAAATCTGTTTAAATTATTAATTGCCTAGTTTATAAAGATGTAATCTTTCCTTTTCATTTTTCAATTAGCTACACCACAGAAATTTTGCTATGTTGCTTCATCATTATCATCTGCCAATAATGCTCCATTGCTCCAAACCTTTCTCTTACTTCCACCTGACATCTGTCTTCAACCACCCAGCTCCTTCTGTACATTTACAAAGGGTCTCTGGTAGTTTGTTATTTGATGCCCTTATTTGGAATTTCATTGGTATTTGGGTTCTTGTCTTTTGTTTGTGATCTTTAAACCAATTACTATTTATAATGTTATTATCTGCAAAAGATATATTGACTTTTTTTTTTGCTTTTTTGCATTTATTTGCAGTATTTCTGTACCCAGATATATGGTCAAGTTTTGCAAAAGTTCCATGTAATGCTGAGAAATATGTATATTTTTTTGTAGTTCCTGTTAAAAGATGCCATATTTCCTTGAATTTTTGCTTTACTGGTAATAACATTCAGTTCCATATTTTCCCTCTTGATTATCTCTGTGTTAGACTAATGCTAAACTAAGAGAATAATACTAAGGCTTCCTAAAACTATTGTGCTGCTATCTATGTCTTCTTGAAAATCAAATGTTTTCTTTATGAATGTGTATACCAAAGCACTTGAATTACATAAGTTTATTACTAATATTTATTTATTCTTTATGGTTTCTTTTAACAAAATGAAGTTTCCTCACTTTTCCCTTTAAAATTTTTTGAATGTTGGATTTTGCTTTTTTGGATTCACTTAATGCAATGTAGTTTTCCCCCCCATTCTCCCAGTTTTATGTATATTTTTATGTATATTTTATGTACATATATATATGTAAGTTTATGTATATTTTTGTTTTTTAATGTGCTTCTTATAATTATCAGATTATAGAGTTTTGCTTTCTTATCCAATCTGTCACTTTTTTTTGGCCTTATTGGATTGCTTAATACATTGACATTTAAAGTTGTGAGAATTAGGTTTACACTTTCTTCCACATATCTCTAATTTTTTTTCCTTTTTTTTTTAAAATATATTTTATTTGATCATTTCCAAGCATTATTCGTTAAAGACATAGATCATTTTCTTTTCCTCCCCCCCCCCACCCCCCATAGCCAACGCATAAGTCCACTGGGCATTAGATGTTTTCTTGATTTGAACCCATTGCTTTGTTGATAGTATTTGCATTAGAGTGTTCATTTAGAGTCTATCCTCTGTCATGTCCCCTCAACCTCTGTATTCAGGCAGTTGCTTTTTCTCGGTGTTTCCACTCCCATAGTTTATCCTTTGCTTATGAATGGTGTTTTTTTCTCCTGGATCCCTACAAGTTGTTCAGGGACATTACACCGCCACTAATGGAGAAGTCCATTACGTTCGATTATACCACAGTGTATTAGTCTCTGTGTACAATGTTCTCCTGGTTCTGCCCCTCTCGCTCTGCATCACTTCCTGGAGGTTGTTCCAGTCTCCATGGAACTTCTCCACTTTATTATTCCTTTTAGCACAATAGTATTCCATCACCAACATATACCACAGTTTGTTCAGCCATTCCCCAATTGATGGGCATCCCCTCGTTTTCCAGTTTTGGGCCACCACAAAGAGCGCAGCTATGAATATTTTTGTACAAGTCTTTGTGTCCATTATCTCTTTGGGGTACAGACCCAGCAGTGCTATGGCTGGGTCAAAGGGTAGATATTCTTTTGTCGCCCTTTGGGCATAGTTCCAAATTGCCCTCCAGAATGGTTGGATCATTTCACAGCTCCACCAGCAATGAATTAATGTCCCTATTTTGCCACATCCCCTCCAGCATTCATTACTTTCCATAGCTGTCATGTTAGCCAATCTGCTAGGTGTGAGGTGATACCTCAGAGTTGTTTTGATTTGCATCTCTCTGATTATAAGAGATGTAGAACACTTCTTCATGTGCTTGTTAATAGTTTTGATTTCTTTATCTGAGAACTGCCTATCCATTTCCCTTGCCCATTTATCAATTGGAGAATGGCTTGATTTTTTGTACAATTGATTTAGCTCATTATAAATATGAGTAATTAAACCTTTGTCAGAGGTTTCTATGAAGATTTTTTCCCAATTTGTTGTTTCCCTTCTGATTTTAGTTATATTGGCTTTGTTTGTACAAAAGCTTTTTAGTTTGATGTAGTCAAAATTATTTATTTTACATTTTGTGATTCTTTCTATATCTTGCTTGGTTTTAAAGCCTTTCCCCTCCCAAAGGTCTGACATGTATACTATTCTATGTTTACCCAATTTACTTATGGTTTCCTTCTTTATGTTTAAGTCACTCACCCATTTTGAATTTATCTTGGTGTAGGGTGTGAGGTGTTGATCTATTCCTAGTCTCTCCCACACTGTCTTCCAATTTTCCCAGCAGTTTTTATCGAATAGTGGATTTTTGTCCCAAAAGCTGGGATCTTTGGGTTTATCGTATACTGTCTTGCTGAGGTCGCTTTCCCCCAGTCTATTCCACTGATCTTCCTTTCTGTTTCTTAGCCAGTACCAAATTGTTTTGATGACTGCTGCTTTGTAATATAGTTTTAGGTCAGGGACTGCAAGGCCCCCATCATGTGTGTTTTTTTTCATTATTTCCCTGGATATCCTTGATCTTTTGTTCTTCCAAATGAACTTTGTTATAGTTTTTTCTAAATCAATGAAGAAGTATTTTGGTAGTTCAATGGGTATGGCACTAAATAGATAAATAAGTTTGGGTAGGATGGTCATTTTTATTATATTGGCTCGTCCTATCCATGAGCAGTTAATGTTTTTCCATTTGTTCAAGTCTAGTTTTAGTTGTGTGGCGAGTGTTTTGTAGTTGTGTTCATATAGTTCCTGTGTTTGTCTTGGGAGATAGATTCCTAGGTATTTTATTTTGTCTAAGGTGATTTTGAATGGGATTTCTCTTTCTAGTTCTTGCTGCTGAGCTGTGTTGGAGATATATAGAAAAGCTGATGATTTATGTGGGTTTATTTTGTATCCTGCAACTTTGCTAAAGTTGTTGATTATTTCAATTAGCTTTTTGGTTGAATCTCTAGGATTCTTTAAGTAGACCATCATGTCATCCGCAAAGAGTGATAACTTGGTCTCCTCCTTGCCTATTTTGATGCCTTCAATTCCTTTATCTTCTCTAATTGCTACTGCTAGTGTTTCTAGTACAATGTCAAATAGTAGAGGTGATAATGGGCATCCTTGTTTCACTCCTGATCTTATTGGGAATGCATCTAGTTTATCCCCATTGCAGATGATATTAGCTCTTGGTTTTAGATATATACTGTTTATTATTTTTAGGAATGACCCTTCTATTCCTATGCTTTCTAGTGTTTTTAATAGGAATGGGTGTTGTATTTTATCAAAGGCTTTTTCTGCATCTATTGAGATAATCATGTGGTTCTTGCTAGTTTGCTTGTTGATGTGGTCAATTATGTGGATGGTTTTCCTAATGTTGAACCAGCCCTGCATCCCTGGTATGAATCCTACTTGATCATGGTGAATGATCCTTCTGATCACTTGCTGGAGTCTTTTTGCTAGTATCCTATTTAAGATTTTTGCATCTATATTCATTAGGGAGATTGGCCTATAGTTTTCTTTCTCTGTTTTTGACCTGCCTGGTTTTGGAATCAGTACCATGTTTGTGTCGTAAAAGGAGTTTGGTAGAACTCCCTCTTTGCTTATTATGTCAAATAGTTTGTGTAGTATTGGGATTAACTGTTCTCTGAATGTTTGATAGAATTCACAGGTGAATCCATCAGGCCCTGGGGATTTTTTCTTAGGAAGTTCTTTGATGGCTTGTTGGATTTCAATTTCTGATATGGGATTATTTAGGAATTCTATTTCCTCTTCTGTTAGTCTAGGCAGTTTGTATTTTTGTATATATTCATCCATTTCTCCTAAATTGGTGTATTTATTGCCATATAATTGGGCAAAGTAATTTCTAATGATTGCCTTAATTTCCTCTTCATCAGAGGTGCTGTCCCCCTTTTCATCTTTAATGCTGTGAATTTGCTTTTCTTCCTTCCTTTTTTTAATTAGATTGACCAGTACCTTGTCTATTTTGTTTGTTTTTTCAAAGTACCAGCTTCTTGTCTCATTTATTAAATCAATAGTTCTATCACTTTCGATTTTATTAATTTCTCCCTTAATTTTTAGGATTTCTAATTTGGTTTTCTGCTGGGGGTTTTTAATTTGATCGCTTTCCAGTTTTTTCATTTGCATTTCCAATTGATTGATCTCTGCTCTCCCTTGTTTGTTAATATAAGCATTCAGGGATATGAATTTACCTCTGATTACTGCTTTGGCTGCATCCCAAAAGGTTTGAAAGGATGTTTCGCCATTGTCATTTTCCTCGATGAAATTATTAATTGTTTCTATGATTTCTTCTTTAACTAAACGGTTTTGGAGTATCATATTGTTTAATTTCCAATTGGTTTTAGATTTGGTTTTCCATGTACCATTACTAATCATTATTTTTATTGCCTTGTGATCTGAGAAGGCTGAATTCATTATTTCTGCTTTTCTGCATTTCTGTGCTATGTTTCTGTGACCTAATGTATGGTCAATTTTTGTGAATGTGCCATGTGGTGCTGAGAAGAAGGTGTATTCCTCTTTATCCCTATTTATTTTTCTCCATATGTCTATTAATTCTAATTTTTCTAAGATTTCATTCACTTCTTTTACCTCTTTCTTATTTATTTTTTGATTTGATTTATCTAAATTTGATAATGGTTGGTTTAAGTCTCCCACTAGTATGGTTTTATTGTCTATTTCTTCCTTCAATTCTCCTAGTTTCTCCATTAGAAATTTGGGTGCTATATTATTTGGTGCATACATATTGATTAATGATATTTCCTCATTGTCTATAGTCCCTTTTAACAAAATATAATTACCTTCCCTATCCCTTTTGATCAGGTCTATTTTTGCATTGGCTTTATCAGATATCATGATTACCACTCCTGCCTTCTTTCTATCAGTTGAAGCCCAGAATGTCTTACTCCATCCTTTAATTCTGACCTTGTGGGTGTCAACCCGCCTCATGTGTGTTTCTTGAAGACAACATATGGTACGGTTTTGGATTCTAATCCATTCTGCTATTCGTCTACGTTTTATGGGTGAGTTCATCCCATTCACGTTCAAAGTTATGATTGTGATTTGTGGACTCCCTGGCATTTTGATTGCCTTCCCTAATTCTAACCTATTCTTCTTCGGCTCTACCTTTTAGTCCAGTGATTTACTTTGAAACAGTCCCCCTTGTCCCCTCCCTTGATGTTTCCCTTTTTAGTCCCTCCCTTTTTGTTCCCTCCCCTTCCCCCCTCTCTTTCCCTCCCTTTTTGTTCTCCCTCTCCCCCTCCCCCCCTTGGTTTTCCCTTCTCCTTACCCTTGTTGGGTAAGATAGAATTCAAGATCCCAATGGATCTGGATGTTTTTCCCTCTCAGAGTTGATTTCCCTGAGATTGAGGTTTAAGTACCCCCCCCCTTCCTCTCCTTCTTATAGGAGTTTTCTTCCCCTCCCCTTCCCATATGAATCTTTGTGTGAGAATGATTATTCTATTTGGTCTTTCTTTACCCCCTATTTATACATTACATTTTCCCCACATATTAGTATACATAGGTTGATATAAATGTAGTCCTTATAGAAGAGAGTTTGAGTAAAAGAAGAAGATAACATTTTCCCCTTTCCTTAATATTTACCTTTTCAGGTATTCCTTGCTCTTTGATTTTCGGTATCAAACTTTCCACAGAGCTCTGGTCTTTTCTTTGCAAAAAGTTGGAAGTCTTCTATTTTGTTGAATGCCCATACTTTCCCTTGGAAGTATATAGTCAGTTTTGCTGGGTAGCTGATTCTTGGTTGGAGACCCAGCTCTCTTGCCTTTCTGAAGATCATGTTCCATGCCTTACGATCATTCAGAGTAGAACTTGCAAGGTCTTGTGTGACCCTGATTGGCATTCCTTTATATCTAAATTGTCTTTTTCTGGCTTCCTGTAGGATTTTTTCTTTTGTTTGATAGCTTTGGAATTTGGCAATTACATTCCTGGGAGTTGTCTTTTGGGGGTTTAGTGTAGAAGGTGTTCTGTGAGCTCTGTCAGTGGCTGTATTGCCCCCTTGTTCTAGAATCTCTGGGCAATTTTCTTTGATTATATCTTGTATCACCATGTCCAGTTTGGTGTTTATTTCTGGCTTTTCTGGGAGTCCAATTATTCTTAAATTATCCCTTCTCCCCCTATTTTCCAGATCTATCACCTTGTCGGTGAGATATTTTATGTTCTCTTCTAATTTCTTGGTATTTTGGCTTTGCTTTATTAATTCTTGCTCTTTTACACGATCGTTGTCTTCCAGCTGCCTGATTCTGGCCTTTAAAGCCTGGTTTTCCTTTTCAGTTTCATCATACTGGTTTTGTAGATGCGTGAATTTCTTTTGCATTATTTCCAACTTTTCCTCCCAGAAGGCTTCCATCTTTTTGGTCATTTCTGATTCAAATTCTTCATAGGTTTGTGGAGAGTTTCCATTTCCTTTGGAAGGTTTTGGAGCATTTTCTTTTATATTATCTTCTATCTGCTCTGTATTTTGTATTTTGGCTCCATAGAATGTGTCCAAAGTCGCCCCTTTCTTCTTATTTTTCTTGGTATTTTGGGGCTTCTGTGCTTCTGTGGAGTTTTCCATCTCTGAATGTGGAGGATTGGCTTTTCTTGTCTCTGTCTGGTGTTCAGAGGCTTTAGTCCTGGGCAGATGGTTCTATGACTTTCCCTGGGTTAAACTGAATATGCCTCACTGGAACTGGAGTGGAAGGGTCGGACCACGTTGCTTTCAGGAAGTTGCCTTCAGAATCGCTGGCTGTGAGGCTGTTTCGTAGGCCTGCGGGGGGGATGGGCTGCAGCTTTCCCAAGCTCCGGGCAAGGACTTTCACTGAGACTTGGATAGCAGGATCCAGCCCGTGAGGCTGTCTTGCCCGCCCTGAGGGTTGCTGTTGTTTCGACCAGCTCTCTGTAGCGGGAGCCCCAGGCAGTAACTTTCACTGGGACTCGGGTAGAAGGCCCTGAGGGTTCTGCTCTCTGAGCCCAGCCAGCCGAGGCTTCCGGGAGCCTTGGACTCTGCGCTCCTACCCCTGCGGTCCGAGTGATCTCCGGTTCTGGCTTTTGAGGGGAGCAGTACCTTTTGAACCGGGTCCAGGTCCAGGAGGAGGCTTCCCAGGGTCTGTGCTGTTGATCGTTTTGAATTTCGGCGCCTTAGGAGCTTATAGTTTGAGATCGGTTGGGAAGGTTTTTCCGGAGATCTGAACTTGAGCTTTCTCTAAGCCGCCATCTTAACCGGAAGTCCTCCCACATATCTCTAATTTTTAAAAATTATGATTTTTCCTCTTCTACTGTAAGCCTGAAGTCCAAAATAAGATAAGAAATATTAAAGAGAATGCCTAACTGCTTGAAATGAATTTGCTTCCAGACTGAGATAATCACATCTCAGGGTAAATGAATGAATGAAACATTTATTAAGTACTTACTAAATGCAAAGCACTAGGGATACAAATGGAAAATTAAAGCATTCTCTACTCTGTAGGGGTCTCTTCTTTTAGAGTGTTAAAGGAAATTTCAGTTGTGATTTAGACTACTACCACTCATCTCTAATCCTTGAGAAGAGAGAGAGGTTACAGGCCTAGGAATGGGCAAATATTTTCTTTATTAAAAAAAATGGCAGGGAAAAGTATATTCTAAAAGCTTGATAAGGAAGTTAGATCCCAATAGCTATTAAAATTCTAAAAATATTATTAATTAAAGGGATCGGGGACCCTCAGAAAAAGAATAAAAGCCATCAGGGGTTCAAGTCAGGGGAATTCCTTCCTTTTCTCCCTCCCTCCCTCCCTCCCTCCCTTTCTCCCTCCCTCCCTTTCTCCCTTCCTCCCTTTCTCCCTCCCTTCCTTCCTCCCTCCCTCCCTCCCTCCCTTCCTCCCTTCCTCCCTTCCTTCCTTCCTTCCTTCCTTCCTTCCTTCCTTCCTTCCTTCCTTCCTTCCTTCCTTCCTTCCTTCCTTCCTTCTTTCCTTCCTTCCTTCCTTTCTTCCAAGGCAGAAGGGCAGTAAGGGCTAGGAAATGGGGGTGACTTGCGCAGGGTCATACAGATAGTATCTGAGAACAAATTTGAACTCAGGACCTCCTGTCTATAGGCCTGGCTCTTTATTCACTGAGCCACCTAGGTGACCCTACAATTTCCTTTTAAAATAAAGTTGTAATTAAAGAGACTGATACAGGTGAATGCCACTAATATATTTAAATACTCTTGTTTTTTTTTAACCCTCCACATTAGTGTGGTCAAATTTCAACAAGGGGCTCAAAAATCTCTCTTTGGAAGCAAAATGCAAAAATGTGCACTGAATACAGAATGTGGATATCAGTAGTTAGGTGGATTAATACCTAACGAGTTATATTCAGAATGCTGATTATAGACATGTTCAGCACACTTCATTAGTGTGCACAGAGGTGTTTGGTTTTTTTTTAAGGCAAATATTTATTAAATATTTAGATTAAAAGGGAATTATTTTTATTTATCACAGATAAAAGCAAATCTTAAATTTAAAATTGTATTAACATCTAAACTTCATTTTAAAATACAGATGTTTTAAAAATATAATACAAAATAAAAAAAAAATTAAGACGTAAGAGTGTGCCTGAGTAGCTAATGGTGTGAATTACTGAATTGATATTAATGTGGAAGGAATTCTAGTGTCTTGCAGGTTTTAATCCTGTTCTTTGCCTTCCTTAACGTTTTAATCATCAATTTAGATTGCAATAGATTTAGATTTAGATAAAGAAAGAATAATAGCCGATACTTATGTAAGTTTAAGGTATTAAAAATGTTTTCCAGGTAGTGTTCTCCATCTCTTTAGGTCTCCCTCTGCCTCTCTCCTCTCTGTCTCCCCGTTTCTCTCCCTCCTACCCTAACTCTGTTACCAAGTTTGTCGGTTTCCCTCCTTCCCTTTCTCTGTCTCCGCTGTGACCTCATTTCTCTTTCCTTCCCCTCCCCCCCCTCCGTTTCTATGCCTGCCTTTCCTTCCTTCCCTGTCTCTGTTTCCTCTGTTTCTTCTCATTGTCTCCCAGTCGGTCTTTCCCTCCTTCTGTATCCCTGTCTCTCCTCTCGTTGACTCTTTCCTTCCTTCTGTCTCTACCTCCTTCTCTCTCTCTACCCGCAATCTGCCTCTCTCTTGTTTCCTCCCCTTTCCTCTCTAGGTCGGCCTCCCCGTCTCTTTGTGTCTCTCCCCTTTCCTGTCTCCGTTCCTCAGCCTCCGTCCTCCCTTTGCCCGTGCCTGTCCCCACCAGGAAGCTGCACCGCCCCCAGCAGCAGTGAAGGTGATCACCGCACCCTTTGCCTCCCCGCCCTCTCCAGCCTCTTCCCTTGGGCTCCGCGCTCCGAGCTCGAGGGCGCCCCCTAGACGCTGGCCGACAGCGCTCCCTCGCTGGTGTGGCGGCATGATCCCCTCCAAGAGTTTGGTCTACCAGAGAGCCCTCATGTCCTTGGCGCTTTTCTTGTCCCTGACCGCCGTGTGGCGGGCTCTGGACCCCGTAGCTGAACCCCCGTGGTCTCTGCGGCGTGGCTGGGCTGGGGACGCCTTTCCTGGCCACTATGACTTTGGGCTGAGCCCCCATGAGGCCAGGGTGGCCCAGGAGAAGAACCTGCGGATGTGGGATGTGCAGACTTCCACCTGCACCGCCAACTTGTCGGTGATGGAGAAGGCCTGGGCCCGCCACGTCCAGGCGCACATACGTCAGTTCCTGATCTACCGCCATTGTCGCTACTTCCCCATCCTGCGCAACCACCCAGAGAAATGCGCCGGGAAAGTCTACCTGCTGCTGGCCATCAAGTCCGGCCTCCCCCGGCACAGCCAGCGCGAGACCATCCGGAAAACGTGGGGCCGAGAACGGGAGGCAGGCGGTGGCCGCGGGGCCATCCGCACCCTCTTCCTGCTGGGCACCAGCCCCGGGAGGGAGGCTCTGGACCCGGACAGCCAGCTCCTGGCCTCGGAGGACAGCTTCCACCGGGACATCCTGCAGTGGGACTTCCTGGACAGTTTCTTCAACCTGACCTTGAAAGAGGTGAACTTCCTCAAATGGCTGGATACCTTCTGCCCCCGGGTCAGCTTCATCTTCAAAGGCGACGACGATATCTTCGTCAGCCCCGCCAACCTGCTGGAGTTCCTGCAGGACCGGAGACCTCAGGAGAACCTCCTGGTGGGAGAAGTCCTGGATGATGCCAGGCCCATCCGAGCCAAGAGAAACAAGTACTACGTCCCTGGCGCCTTGTACAGCAAGACCTTCTACCCACCCTACGCCGCAGGAGGAGGCTACCTCATGACCAGGAGGCTGGCCCATGGCCTCTTCCTGGCCTCCCAGACCTTGGAGCTCTTTCCCATTGACGATGTCTTCCAGGGCATGTGCCTGCAGGTCCTCAGGGTGAGGCCCATGCATCACAAGGGCTTCAGATCCTTTGGGATCACGGGATTCAGAGAAAGCCACCTAAACAAGGACCCCTGTCTGTTCCGCTCCATGCTTATGGTTCACAACATGCAACCCAAGGAGATGCTGAGTATGTGGGAGCTGGTCCACAGACACCTCAACTGCTCCCACAACTTCTGGATTTCCAACACTGAGGCCTTGGAAGAAAAGAAGCCCTAGGGAATCATGGGTCCTTTGCTCATTTTATGTGTTTTAATTTGCCTCTTGTTTTGTCCTCGGCCCAAATGTAGAAGACTAGGGGCTGGACATGAGCCATGGACACAGGTGGCACTGGAAGGAATGTAGGTAGGAGGGAAGACGGGCCTGGGTAAGCAGGCCAACCTCCCACCCAGAATTGTTCATAAATACCATGAGAAGATCTATCTGGCCTCACGAGGTCATCCAAAGTGTCCCTGGGATCCTCCTATGTCTCCCCTGGTTCTTTGGGACTGATGGTCTTGTATGTAACAACAGCTCTGGGTCTAGAGAGTCCTGGCCCTTGCCTAACTGATTTAGACAGCAGCTCTTTTGAAAAGATCTACCCATCATCCAGGGCTAAGCTGCCATTGAGAAATGGGTGGATAATGGAACAGGGTCTTGTCATATAGCCCTAGAGAGGCCAAAGTGTGCCCACTAGCTTGTCTCCTGCGCCCCAGACACATCTAATATCCAGATCCAATGAAGTGTGATGTGAAAGCCAGCCTTGGAGTTTAGGTCTAGGCACTCACATAGGCCAACCTGAACACCATCCTGGCACAAACCTGCAGTGAAAATACTGAAAAGGCCCTGCAAGCCTCAGTCACCACTGGTGTACCAGATATACACTGAACTGTTCTCCTGTGCCTAAGAAATACTCTCTCTCCTCTTGCCCTGTCCCTCAAGTGCTCGCACATCTGGATGTGTATGCTTCCAGATGCTCAAGTGGCTGACAAATACACATGCTTGGGATGACCCCAGCTACTCATTCTCTAGACAAGATTCTTGGCGTTTTATAAAACCATCCTTGGATGGGATAAGCTATTGACGCTGCCCACCTCTGAGGTAGAACCCTTCCAACCTTCTGCGATGCTGACTCTCATGTTCCATTGACTTCCAAGCCCAAATGGTCACAAGGAGCTTGGGCCTTTAGGCTGTTTGGCTTGGTTATCTTTCATGATTCGCCTTCTGTGGTCTGGCCTCTGGGAAGCTGTTACTTCCTTAGCTATTTATGGAGATTTTCAGAGGGGGCAAAGGGGAGAGATGCCTCTCACCTATTGTGATGCTTCTATCTGTTGTGCTTCTTTCCTGATCTTTTCACCTCCCTCTATGATACTACCCCCTCTCCTCCTCCCCAGGACCCTACTCCCCCTTGCCCCTACCCCCAGCCCATGGCTCCCAGAACTAAGCAGAACCTTCATTTGCCTTTGTGTATAAATTGATTTTTTCCAACTTAGTAGCAAGGGCCATTTCCATCATTATGGTACTCCAAGACTCTATTTAAAACTCAGAGTATTTATGACTTGTGTATTTGAAAGAGAAGAGTTGTAAGTGTATAAGCATGCAAGGGGGCAATCCCATTCCTGTCCCAAATGGAAGCTTCCTGGAGTATAAAATGTCTGTTCCATGATTCACTGCTTCATTTTGTCAATTAAAGGGGAGATGTGATATGTTCTTGTGTGAGAAAAAAAATGAAAATAAAAAGTTCTTTGTTCCTTCCTTACATTTGTGAGTATTATTCTGAACATTTTGCAATCATGGTAATTGAAACCAAGAAGTTAAATAACTGTAAGAAGGCATGGTCAGATTCATTCAGTCTCAGCAGGCATTTTCCCCCTTTAAACCCTTACCTTCTGCCTTGGCATCAATACTCTGTATTGGTTCCAGGCCAGAAGAGTAGTAAGGGCTAGGCAATGGAGGTTAAGTGACTTTTTCAGGGTCACACAGCTGGGAAGTATCTGAGGTCAGATTTGAACCTAGGACCTCCCATCTCTAGGCTGGACTCTCAATCCACTGAGCTACCCAGCTGCCCCCTCAGCAATCATTTTTAAAATGCCTATTTTCTTTAAGGAACTAGGTACTGAAGGTAAAAAAACAGAAAATAATAGCAATTCCTGACCTCTAGCGACTTACATTCTATTGAAGATTTGCAAATAATATAAATTGGGGGAGAGAAACATACCTAGTATGTTATTTTTCTTAAAAATTAAATTAAAAAATTAAAATATAGTTTGAAATGTTTTGATTTAAATATAAATTTTAAAATATTTTAAACATAATTTTAAAATAAAATTTTTAAAATTTTAAATAAAACAGTGATTTTAAAAAATTGAAAAAAGGAATCAGAACTAGCATAGTGGAATTTAATAGGGATAGATGGGAAGTCCTCTACTAAAGTTTTGTTTTGTTTCCTTAAGTCAACTACATAAGCACCTCAAGCTAAACAGCAGTTCAGAAAAGTAGATTCAGAGGTTTCAACTAATCGTAGGCTCTATATGAATCAAAATTTTGATTTATTTACCAAAAAAGTTAATTTACTTTTTATTATATTTTAAATGAGCAGAGATTTAATGAGTGTGGGCTAACTAACTGAATTAACTGAAGACCAAAATCACTACTTATTATGGATACTATTGACCTCTCTATGTTTTGTACAGGTCATATTGCTTCTGGAATTTCTGCCCTGGTTGGGGCATTATTTTTTAAGAAGGATATTTGCAAAATGAAATGCTTGAAGAGGAGAATGACCAAGACAATTTGGTATCTAGGAATTCTAAAATCTGAAGAACTTGTTTGAATAATGAACAATGGTTTGTATCTTAGAAGGTAGAAGTTTAAGAAGAGGGAATAATATCTTTAAATAATTGCAGGGTAGAAAAGAGATTAAATTAATTCTACATAATTGTATTAAAATTTCTTAGAATATTTTTTCCATGATTACATGTTCTTTCCCTTCTTCCCCCATCCCAGAGTTGACAAGCAATTCTACTGTGTTATACATGTATCATTGTTCAATACCTATCTCCATGTTATTCATATATATAACTGTAGAACAAGGGTTCTGAGTGTGTGTGTGTGTGTGTGTGTGTGTGTGTGTGTGTGTGTGTGTGTGTGTGTGTGATGGACTCTTTTGTCAGTTTGGCAAAGCCAATGGACAGCCTCTCAGAATAATGTTGTTAAATGCTTAACACAAAACATATAGGATTACCAGGTAAACTGATTACATTGAAATATAACCATCAAAATTTTTCCATGGTTACATGATTCATGATCACTCCCTCCCTTTCTCCTCTCCCCTCCCAAAGCCGACAAGCAGTTCCACTGGGTTATACGTCTCTCATTGCTCAAAACCTATTTCCATGTTATTCACATTTGCAGTAGAATGATTCTTTAACATCAAAACCCCAATCACATCCCTATCACAACTACATGGTTGATCATATGTTTTTCTAATTCATTCCTGGTACCACAGATGTTTCTCTGGATATGTATAGCATTCTTTCTCATACATTCCTCTGGATTGTCCTAGATCATTGCATTTCTTTTGGTAGAAAAGTCCATTACATTCAAATGTGCCATAATGTATCAGTCTCTGTGTAAAATGTTCTCCTGGTTCTGCTCCTCTCACTCTGCATCACTTCCTGGAGGTCATTCCAGTTCACATGGAATTCCTCCACTTTATTATTCCTTTTAGCACAATAGTATTCTATCACCAACAGATACCACAATTTGTTCAGCCATTCCCCAACCGATGGAAACTCCCTCATTTTCCATATTTTGGTCACCACAAAGAGCGAGGCTATGAGTATTTTTGTGCGTCTTTCCACTTATTATCTCTTTGGGGTACAAACCCAGCAGTGGTATGACTGTATCAAAGGGCAGGCATTCATTTAAGACCTTTGTGCATAGTTCCAAATTTCCCTCAAGAATGGTTGGGCCAATTCATAACTCCACCAGCACTGTTTTAGTGTTCCAGTTTTTCCACATCCCTTTCTACATTTATTGCTTTCCTTTGTTGCCATATTGGCCAATCTGCTAGGTGTGAGGTGGTATCTCAGAGTTGTTTTAATTTACATTTCTCTAATCAAGAGGGATTTAGAACACTTTTTCATGTGTTTATTGATGTTGATTTCATCCTGTGAAAACTACCTATTCTTGTCTTGGTCATTTGTCAGTTGGGGAATGTCTTGATTTTTTTGTAGATTTGACTTAGTTCCTTATATATTTGGGAAATTAAACCTTTGTCAGAGAGGTTTGTTATAAAAATGTTCTCCCAGTTTGTTTCTTTCCTTCTACTTTGGATGCATTGATTTTGTTTGTACAAAACCTTTTTAATTTGATTATAATTTGATATAATCAGCCATTCATTTTACATTTTGCAATATTCTCTATCTCTTGCTTGGTCTTAAATTCCTTCCTTTTCCACAGTTATAACAGATTTACTAATCTATGCTCACCTAATTTATTCATGATTTCACTCATTATGTTTGTCATTCATCCATTTGGAATTTATCTTGATATAGGGTATAAGATATTGCTCTAAACTCAATTTTTCCTATACTGTTTTCCAATTTTCCCAGCAGTTTTTGTCAAATAGTGAGTTCTTGTCCCAAAAGCTGGGGTCTTTGGTTTATCAAACACTAGCTTACTGAGGCCATTTACCCCTAGTCCATTCCATTGATCCATTCTTCTGTCTTCTAGCCAGTACCATATTGTTTTGATGACCACCGATTTGTAGTATAGTTTAAGATATAGTACTGCTAGGCCCACATCCTTCACATTTTCCCCATTATTTCTCTTAATATTCTTGATCTTTGTTCTTCCAGAGAACGTTGTTATAATTTTTTCTAATTCTATAGAAAAGTTTTTTGGTAGTTTGATAGGTATGGGACTGAACAAGTAGATTAAATTGGGTAGGACTGTCATTTTTATTATATTATCTTGTCCTACCCAGGTGCAAATAATGTTTTTCCAATTGTTTAGATCTAGTTTTAATTCTGTGAAAAGTGTTTTGTAGTGGTGTTCATATAACTCCTGTGTTTGTTTTGGCACATAGATTCCTAAATATTTTATATTGCCTAAAATGATTTTAAATGGAGTTTCTCTTACTAACTCCTGCTGCTGAGTTTTGTTGGAAATATATAGAAACGCTGATCATTTATGTGGGTATATTTTATACCCTGCAACTTTACTAAAATTGTTAATTATTTCCACTAGACCTTTAGTTGATTTTCTGGAGTTCTTTAAGTATACCATCATATCATCTGCAAAGAATGATAATTTACTCTCCTCACTGCCTATTTTAAACCCTTCAATTTATTTTTCTTCCCTAATCGCTACTGCTAGCATTTCTAGTACAATATTGAATAAAATAGGTGATAATAGGCATCCTTGCTTCACTCCTGATCTGATTGAGAAAGCTTCTAACTTTTCCCCATTATAGATGATACTTGCTGCTGGTTTTAAATATATACTGTTTATTATTTTAAGGAATGATGCTCCTGTTCCTATATTTCTAGTGTTTTCAAATAGGAATGGATGTTATATTTTGTCAAAGGCTTTTTCTGCATCTATTGAGATAATCGTGTGATTTCTATTGGTTTGATTATAGATATGATCAACTATGCAGATGGTTTTCTGAATATTAAACCATCCTTGCATTTCTAGTATAAATCCCACCTGGTCATAGTGAATAATCCTAGTGATAAATTGCTGTAGTCTTTTTTTAAAATTAATTTATTTAGTCAATTTAGAACATTATTCCTTGGTTACAAGAATCATATTATTTCCCTTCCTCCCCTCCCACCACCCTTCCTATAGCTGACGCGCAATTTCACTGGGTATTACATGTGACCTTGATCAAAACCTATTTCCATGTTGTTGGTGGCTGCACTAGGATGTTCCCTTAGAGTCTACATTCCCAATCATATCCCCTCTACCCATGTAATCAAGCAGTTGTTTTTCTTCTGTGTTTCTACTCCCACAGTGTTTCCTCTGAATGTCGATAGTGGTTTTTCTCTTAGATGCCTCCAAATTGTTCAGGATCACACCATTGCCACTAATGGAGAAGTCCATTACATTCAATAGTACCACAGTGAATCAGTCTCTGTGTACAAAGTTCTCCTGGTTCTGCTCCTCAAGCTCTGCATCAATTCATGGAGGTTGTTCGAGTTCACTTGGAATTCTTCCACTTTATTATTTCTTTGAGAACAATAGTATTCCATCACCAACATATACTACAATTTGTTCAGCCATTCCCCGATTGAAGGGCGTCCCCTCATTTTCCAATTTTTTGACACCACAAAGAGAGCAGCTATAAATATTTTTGTATATGTCTTTTTCCTTATTATCTCTTTGGGGTACAACCCAGTGGTGCTATGACTGGACCAAAGGGAGACAGTCTTTTAGTGCCCTTTGGGCATAGTTCCAATTTGCCCTGCAGAATGTTTGGATCAATTCACAATTCCACCAGCAATGCATTAATGTCCCAACTTTGCCACATCCCGTCCAGCATTCATTACTTTCCTTTCCTGTCATGTTAACCAATCTGTTAGGTGTGAGGTGATACCTCAGAGTTATTTTGATTTGCATCTCTCTGATTATAAGAGATTTAGAACACTTTTCCATGTGCTTATTAATAGTTTTGGTTTCTTTAACTGTAAATTGCCTATTCATGTCCCTTGCCCATTTTTTCAATTGGAGAATGGCTTGATTTTTTTGTACAATTGGTTTACGTCTTTATAAATTTGAGTAATTAGACCTTTGTCAGAGGTTTTTGTTATGAAGATTGTTTCCCAATTTGTTGCTTCCTTTCTAATTTTGGTTACATTGGTTTTGTTTGTACAAAACCTTTTTAATTTGATATAATCAAAACTATTGATTTTACATTTTGTGATTTTTTTCTAGCTTTTGCTTGGTTTCAAAGTCTTTCTTTTCCCAAAGATCTGACATGTATCCTATTCAGTGTTCACCTAATTTGCTTATAGTTTCCTTTTTTTTCAAGTCATTCACCCATTCTGAGTTTATCTTGGTGTAGGGTATGGGATGTTGATCTAAACCTAATCTCTTCCATACTGTTTTCCATTTTTTCCAGAAGTTTTTATCAAATAGTGGGTTTTGGTCTCACAGACTGGGATCTTTGAGCTTATCATAGAATGTTCTCACTGATCCTTCTTTCTGACTCTTAGCCAGTACCAAATTGTTTTGATAACTACTGCTTCATAGTATAGTTTGAGATCTGGGACTGCAAGGCCTCCTTCCTTCTCATTGTTTTTTCATGATTTCCCTGGATATCCTTGATCTTTTGTTCTTCCAAATGAACTTGGTTATGTTTTTTTTTTTCTAATCAGTAAAAAAGTTTTTTGGTAGTTCAATGGGTATGGCACTAATTAAATTAATCAATTTGAGTAGGATTGTCATCTTTATTATGTCTCATCCTACCCATGAGCAATCAATGTTCTTCCAATTGTTTAGATCTAGTTTTAATTGTGTGGAGAGTGTTTTGTAGTTGTGTTCATATAGTTCTTGTGTTTGTCTCAGCAGATAGATTCCTAAGTATTTTATATTTTCTAGAGTGATTTTAAATGGAATTTCTCCTTCTAATTCTTGCTGTTGAGATATGTTCAAGATATGTAGAAATGCTAATGACTTATGTGGGTTTATTTTGTATTCCACAACTTTACTAAAGTTGTTGATTATATTGACTAGCTTTTTGGTTGATTCTCTAGGACTCTCTAAGTAGACCATCACATCATCTGCAAAATGTGAAAGCTTTGTCTCCTCACTGCCTATTTTAATACCTTCAATTTCTTTTTCTTCTCTAATAGCTACAACTAGTGTTTCTAGTACAGTGTTAAATAATAGAGGTGATAATGGCATCCTTGTTTCACTCCTGATCTTATTGGGAAGTCCCCATTGAAGATAATGTGTGCTAATGGTTTTAGTTATATACTGTTTATTATTTTTTAGGAAAGGCCCTTCTATTCCTATGCTTTCTAATGTTTTCAATAGGAATGGGTGTCGTATTTTGTCAAAGGCTTTTCCTGCATCTATTGAGACAATCATGTGATTTTTGTTGGTTTGCTTGTTGATATGGTCAATTATCTGGATGGTTTTCCTAATATTGAATCATCCTTGCATTCCAGGTATGAATCCTACCTGATCATAGTGAATAACCCTCCTGATGACTTGCTGGAGTCTTTTTGCTAGTATCCAATTTAAGATTTTTGCATCTATATTCAGTATGTAAATTGGTCTGTAGGTTTCTTTCTCTGTTTTTGACCTGCCTGGCTTTGGAATCAGTACCATGTTTGTGTCATAAAATGAATTTGGTAGAACACCTTCTTTGATTATTCTGTCAAATAGTTTGTATAATATTAGGATTAGTTGTTCTTTCAATGTCTGATAGAATTCAATTTTGAATCCATCAGGCCCTCGGGATTTTTTCTTAGGGAGTTCTTTGATGGCTTGTTCAATTTCTTTTTCTGATATGGGGTTGTTAAGGTAATTTATTTCTTCCTCTTTTAGTCTAGGCAATTTATATTTTTGTAAGTATTCATCCATATTGCCCAGATTGCCATATTTGTTGCCATATAATTGGGCATAGTAGTTTTTAATGATTGCCTTAATTTCCTCTTCATTAGAGGTGAGGTCTCCTTTTTCATCTTGGATACTGTCAGTTTGGTTTATTTCTTTTCTTTTTTTAATTAGATTGACTAGTACTTTGTCTATTTTATTTGTTTTTTCAAAGGACCAGCTTCTAGTCTTATTTATTAAATCAATAGTTCTTTGACTTTCAATTTTACTATTTTCTCCTTTGATTTTTAGGATCTCTAATTTAGTCTTCATCTGAGGGTTTTTAATTTGTTCACTTTCTAGTTTTGTTAATTTTCATGTCCAATTCATTGACATCTGTACTCTCTAATTTGTTAATATATGAACTCAAGGTTATAAATTTCCCCCTGAGTACTGCTTTGGATGCATCCCATAATTTTTGCAAGGACGTCTCATCATTGTCATTTTCTTCAATGAAATGATTATTTCTATGATTTGTTTTTTTAACTAACTGGTTTTGGAGAATCATATTTTTTAATTTCTAGTTAATTTTTGATTTGCCTCTCTATGTACCCTTACTAATAATTATTTTCATTGCATTGTGATCTGAGAAGGTTGCATTTATTATTTCTGATTACTTGCACTTGTTTTCAATGTTTTTTTATGCCCTAGTACATGGTCAATCTTTGGGAATGTACCATGTGCTGCTGAAAAGAAGGTGGATTCCTTTTTGTCCCTATTTATTTTTCTCCACATATCTACTAACTCTAATTTTTCTAAGATTTCATTCACTTCTCTTACCTCTTTTTATTTATTTTTTGGTTTGATTTATCTAGTTCAGATAGAGGAAGGTTCAGGTCTCCCACTAGTAAATTTTTTCTATCTATTTCATCCTTGAGCTCCACTAGTTTCTCCTTTAGATATTTGGATGCTATGCTATTTGGTGCATACATATTGAGTACTGATATTGACTTATTGTCTATACTGCCTTTTATCAGGATTACCTTCCCTATCTCTTTTAACTAGATCTATTTTTACTTTGGCTTTGTTAGATATCATGGTTGCGACTCCTGCCTTCTTTTTATCAGGTGATGCCCAA
This sequence comes from Monodelphis domestica, assembly GCF_027887165.1. Lineage (NCBI taxonomy): Eukaryota > Metazoa > Chordata > Mammalia > Didelphimorphia > Didelphidae > Monodelphis > Monodelphis domestica. The sequence goes on from NC_077229.1 coordinate 441,641,632, forward strand.
TAAATTTGGTTCCATCCTCTTACTTTCACCCTATGCATATCCACCTTCCTCATTTGTTTCTTGTAGACAGTATATGGTAGGGTTTTGGTTTCTAATCCACTCTATTATTTGCTTGAGTTTTGTGGGTGAGTTCATTCCATTCACATTCAGAGTTATAATTACCAGCTGTGTATTTCCCAGCATTTGGATTTCCACTCCTAGTCCTGCCTTTTCTTCTTTCTCTATTTCTTTCTACACCAATGTTTTGTTTTTAATCAGTACTCCTAATTCCTCATTTTACTGCCCTTTCTACCCCATTTCCTTCTCATTCCCCTCTTATTTTCTTTATAGTCTTTTTAAGATAACCCCCACCCTCTCTTTCCCTTGTATTGCTTCCCTCCTCACCAATCCATTTGTTACCCTTTTAATTTCCTATGTGGTACAAATCAGTTATCTGCCCCCAATGGATTTGATTGTTCTTCCCTCTTTGAGTCAATTTCAATGGATGTAAGAGTTGAGTATTTCCTATCTCCAACCTCTTTACCCTTCCAGTGTGTTGATGTTCTCCCCCTTCACGCCATGAGCTTCTTTGTGACATATAGATTTACCCCCTTCTGTTTCTTTTCCCATTTCTTTTAGTATTAAACTCTTTTTTAGCTCTTGTTGTATATATATTATGTATAATATATACATATATATGTGTTTATGCATACATATATCTGTATACATATTTATGTCTTAGAATTTCATGCTATACAGATTGTCACTATTCCCTCTAAGTGTAATTCTTCTAGATGCCCAGGTGATAATAACATTTTTTAATAATTACCAATGACCTCTTATCTTATAGGGATACATATTGTTTTAACTTATTTGGTCTCTTGAAAAAAGTGTTTTGTTTTGTTTTTCTTTTTTCTCTCTTTCTTAATTACCTTTTGTTGATTCTCTTGATTTCTGTGCTTAGGCATCAAATTTTCTGTTCAAGTCTGGTCTTTTCTTTACAAATGCTTGGGATTCTTCTATTTTGTTAAATGACCTTACTTTCTACTATAAGAATATAGTCAGTTTTGCTGGGTAGTTGATTCTTGGTTGTACCTAGTTCCCTTGCTTTCTGGAATATCATATTCCATGCCTTTCCGTCCTTATTGCAGATGCAGCCAGATCCTGTGTTATCCTCACTGTGGTTCCATGGCATCTGAATGACTTCTTCTTAGCAGCTTGTAATATTTTTTTCCTTGGTCTGATAGTTCTTGAATTTGGCTATAAAATTACTGGGTGTTGTCAATTAGGGATTAAGTACAGGAGGTGATCTGTGGATTCTTTCAATCTCCACTTTTCCCTCTTGTTCTAGAGTTTGGGGGCACTTTTCTTTGATAATTTTCTGTTGCATGATGTCCAGAGTTTTTCTTTTGTCATGGTCTTCTGGCAGACCAATGACTCTTAAATTGTCTCTCCTGGAATGATTTTCTAAATTTTCTGTTTTGTGAATGAGGCGCTTCATATTTTCCTCAATTTGATCATTCTTTTGATTTTGTTTTATAGTGTCCTGCTGACTTGTGAGGTCACTTTCTTCTAATTGTTGTATTCTGGTTTCTAAAGACTAGATTTCATCCCTGGCTTTTTGGTCATTTTTTCTCCTTCTGGTCTGATTTTCTTTGGAGGTCATTTTTTATCTCCTTTGCCTCATTTTCAAGCTGATTAATTTTGGCTTTCAAGACACTGTTTTCTGTTTCTGGATAACTTATCTTGCTTTTTAAGTTCTTTTCGCAGTTGTATTCAGCCTCTCTTAATTGTGTTTTGAATTGTATTTTGAGTTCTTCCACAGCCTGTCTCCAATTCTCTCAGATTTCTGGGTTTTTTTGGCTTGGTGTTCCCTCATTCTTCTCTGTTCTGTTTACTCTTTGTTCATTGCCTATATAGAAGCTGTCAATTGTAATTTCTTTTTTCTTTTCCTGTTGTTTGCTCATATTTACCACTTCTTTACTCCCTGCAGTTGCCTGAGCTCTTACTCCTCTCATTTTTTTGTTGGATCTGTGGATTTAGGCTTTTCTGTCAGCCTTTACACTTGGAGCTTAGTCAATAAATTTCTCAGCCCAGTCTGTGGGGGATGTTTGTTGGAGCTTGAGGTTCCCTGCCCTCTGAAGGCTTTGATGGAATTAAGTCCAGCTGGGTTGAGATGGATGAGCCCTGAGGCCAAAACCTCGGATAAGGGGGGAGGCAATATGGAGTGTGGTTTAGAGCTTTAGGTGGGGGAAGGGCATGGGACCTTCCTTCTTCCTTCCCCTTAAACCAGAGTGTTCTCAAATTCAGACTTTTGGGCGATGTACCTTTTAAGTTGAGACCAGCAAGAAGGTTCCTTGGCTCTGTCTTGTTGTAAGGTTTGATTTTCAGTCCCCTAGGAGCATTTAGTTGGTAATCAGTAAGGAATGGTTTTCAGAGGTCTGAACTTTTGCTGCCTCTATGCCACCATCTTGACTCTGCCCCTCGCTGTAGTCTGTTTGCTAGTATTCTTTTTAAGATTTTTGCATCTCTATTCATTAAGAAAATTGATCTGTAGTTTTCATCCTCTGTTTTTGGTCTGCCTGGCTTTGGAATGAGTACCATATTTGTGTCAAAATAGGAATTTGGTAAAATTCCTTTTTTTCCTTATTTGTCAAATAAATTTGTATAGTATTGGGATTAGTTGTTCTTTAAAAGTTTGATAGAAATCACTTGTGAATCCATCTGGTCCTGGGGATTTTTTCTTAGGAAGTTCCTTGATGGCTTATTCAATTTCTTTTTCTGAGATGGGATTGTTTACGTATTCTATTTACTCTTTTGTTAATCTGGGCAATTTATATTTTTGTAAATATTCACCCATTTCATCTAGATATTCATATTTATTGCCATATAACTGAGCAAAGTTGTTCTTAATAATTGCCTTAATTTCCTCTTCATTAGAGGTGAGATTGCCCCTTTCATTCTTGATATTGTTAATTTGATTTTCCTCTTTATTTTTTATTAGATTGACTAGTTCTTCATCTATTTTATTTATTTTTTTAAGTACTAGCTCCTAGTCTTATTTATTAGTTTATTAGATTTTTTTACTTTCAATTTGATTAATTTCTCCTTTAATTTTTAGGACTTCCAATTTAGTTTTTATCTGGGGATTTTGAATTTGTTCTTTTTCTAATTTTTTAGGTTGCAAGCCCAATCTCTGCCCTCTCTAATTTTTTGATATAGAACTTGTGAGAGCAGATGTGTGGGGAGCTGAGTGGTATGGTTTGCTCTTGCCTTGGTCTTCACTCACTGCTATGCCCTCTGTTAGCTCTGTTCCCCTCTCACCTCAGTTCCCCAGATGATTTCTGCCTACGTTTTAGGTTTTTCTCTTTTGAGTGTTGTTTCCCTCTGTCACGGTTGCTTCTTTCACTCCTGTATTCATCTTGTGATGATATTTTACTCTTGGTTGGAAAGGATTTCTGTGGTGAAATGGTGAGCTGCTGTCCTAGTTACTTTTCCATCTTGTCTCCACCCATCACAATACTTTTCAAAACAAATTCACGGATTCCAGGTTAAGGATCTCTGCTTTAGAGGGTGGAAATGAGGCTGGAAAGAATGATTTTGCTTCAGTACTTTAAGCATTTTAATCAGTTTGTGAACTAATTTACTATGTGGTTCTTCCCACTGTCAAGGATTACAAACCATGGCTTTCTCACTACCCTGTGTGAGTCTTGATATCAATCCATGAATTGTCTATGTCTCCTCAGTGATGCACTATAAGCCTGTTTCTGGGCATTCTTATGTTCCATGGGTACCAATGAAAGATCCAATCAGCCTCTGTTAACTTTTGCTCTTGTTATATGACCTTTCCACTTTCTTTTCTGATCATGTTTCCTAAATGATATCTTCTAAAGCTCTTGCTCAAGTACTTTTTGCTACAAGTCTGTGACTTACTTTTACTCACTTTGCATTTTCTCATTCTAAGAGTCACTAGGTTATTCAAGTTGTTTATTTTTCAGAGATTGTAAAGTTCTATGGTTTTTTTAAATATCCCTTACCTTCTGTTTTAAGATCAATACTTTATATTGGTTCAAAGGCAGAAGATCAGTAAGAACTAGGCAATGGGGGTTAAGTGACTTGCTCAGGATCATACAGCTAGGATGTGTCTAAGGCAAGATTTGAACCCAGGACCTCCCATCTCTAGGCCTTCCTCTCAGTCCACTGAGTCACCTCAATGACCCCATGTTCTATAATCCTTTCATATAAATTGGATGTCTATATATGTACATATATGTATGTATGCACATGTATATAGAAATATTTGTAAAATAGAAAAATACTTTTTTACATGTCAACATTTATTAAATACCTACTATGTTCTAAGTGTTCTTCAAGATTCCAGGGATACAGACAAACTTTTGGCATAAATGAGTTCACATTCAGTCAGGGAAGATAGTCTGTACATCCCTAAACATATATGAAATAAATTCCAGGTAATTGGTAGAGGAAGGCAATTTTAGTTGGGTGGAACATTTTAAAAAGCCTTTATGAAAGAGTTGGAGCTTAAGTCAAGCTTTGAAGGAAACTAGGAATCCTTAGAGACAGAACTGAGAAGAGATCAGAGTTCAGACAGAGAAGTGCAGATGCATAGAGATAGGAAAAGGAGATGGGAATATTCAGGATTAGCTAGATTAATTTGGCTTGCCTGAAGAGTGCACTAAGGGAAGAAGTGTATGATAGGGCTAAAAAGATAGGTTGTGAAGGATTTTAGATGTTAAATAATGGGATTTGTATTTGATCTTATAGGTTATGAGAAACAACTGGAGTTTATTGAATTTAAGGAGTGACATGGCTAGATCTGTACTTTAGGAAAAATCACTTTGGCAGATGAATAGAAGACAGGGAAAGATTTGAGTAGGAAAGTCAACCTGGATGAAAAAATGGCTATTCTGAATATTACATTTGGATGAATGGTACATTCGAATTGATCATCGGTATTTATATCTTAGAATGGACAGCATTTGTGAAAGTAAATAGCCATTTAAAAAATATCAAGCTGTTTTCTGCACAAAAACTCATCATTTATTACCAATATTAGGGCTACAGATACACACAGATCCTTATACTGCAAAGTTACCATTAATGTAAATGTGTGTATATGTATGCATCCACATATATATTTTTATAATTTTAATATTATAATATTATATGGCTTCTATAGGAAGTATAGATAGATATGTATGGGTGTATATGTGTATATCCATTGATATAATAATAATAATGTTTATATAGCACTTACTATTTGATTGGCACTGTGTAAGTGATTTTCAACGATTACATCATTTGATTCTCTTGACAACTGGAAAGGTGGGTGCTAGCATTATCCCCATTTTACAGATAAGAAAACTAAGACTACAGGCCCTCTGCTCTATTGCCTGTACCACCTACCTCTCACATATATAGAGGTAAATGCTCTAGTCAACAAACTATTCTACCTTGTTGTTCAGTAATATAATGGGATGTATGTCTTTTGATGTCATAAACTTTACCATTGTCTGTAACAGAAATGCTGCAGTCAGCTTAAACCACCCCTCAAGACTTCCTGTTTTAGGATACTAATGCCCTTTTGGGGAAGTTGTGAACTGATCCAAACATTCTGGAGTACAATTTGGAACTATGTCCAAAGAGAAATAAAATTCTGCAAATCCTTGGTACAGCAAAATCACTACTAGGTCTGTATTTCTAAGAGATTAATTTTTTTTTTCTTTTTTTCTTTTTTTTTTTTTAATATATTTTATTTGATCATTTCCAAGCATTATTCGTTAAAGACATAGATCATTTTCTTTTCCTCACCCCCACCCCCCATAGCCGACGCGTAAGTCCACTGGGCATTAGATGTTTTCTTGATTTGAACCCATTGCTTTGTTGATAGTATTTGCATTAGAGTGTTCATTTAAAGTCTATCCTCTGTCATGTCCCCTCAACCTCTGTATTCAGGCAGTTGCTTTTTCTCGGTGTTTCCACTCCCATAGTTTATCCTTTGCTTATGAATGGTGTTTTTTTTCTCCTGGATCCCTGAAAGTTGTTCAGGGACATTACACCGCCCCTAATGGAGAAGTCCATTACGTTCAATTATACCACAGTGTATTAGTCTCTGTGTACAATGTTCTCCTGGTTCTGCTCCTCTCGCTCTGCATCACTTCCTGGAGGTTGTTCCAGTCTCCATGGAACTTCTCCACTTTATTATTCCTTTGAGCACAATAGTATTCCATCACCAACATATACCACAGTTTGTTCAGCCATTCCCCAATTGATGGGCATCCCCTCGTTTTCCAGTTTTTGGCCACCACAAAGAGTGCAGCTATGAATATTTTTGTACAAGTCTTTGTGTCCATTATCTCTTTGGGGTACAGACCCAGCAGTGCTATGGCTGGGTCAAAGGGTAGATATTCTTTTGTCGCCCTTTGGGCATAGTTCCAAATTGCCCTCCAGAATGGTTGGATCAGTTCACAACTCCACCAGCAATGAATTAATGTCCCTACTTTGCCACATCCCCTCCAGCATTCATTACTTTCCTTTGCTGTTATGTTAGCCAATCTGCTAGGTGTGAGGTGATACCTCAGAGTTGTTTTGATTTGCATCTCTCTGATTATAAGAGATGTAGAACACTTCTTCATGTGCTTGTTAATAGTTTTGATTTCTTTATCTGAGAACTGCCTATCCATTTCCCTTGCCCATTTATCAATTGGAGAATGGCTTGATTTTTTGTACAATTGATTTAGCTCATTATAAATATGAGTAATTAAACCTTTGTCAGAGGTTTCTATGAAGATTTTTTCCCAATTTGTTGTTTCCCTTCTGATTTTAGTTATATTGGTTTTGTTTGTACAAAAGCTTTTTAGTTTGATGTAGTCAAAATTATATATTTTACATTTTGTGATTCTTTCTATATCTTGCTTGGTTTTAAAGCCTTTCCCCTCCCAAAGGTCTGACATGTATACTATTCTGTGTTTACCCAATTTACTTATGGTTTCCTTCTTTATGTTTAAGTCACTCACCCATTTTGAATTTATCTTGGTGTAGGGTGTGAGGTGTTGATCTATTCCTAGTCTCTCCCACACTGTCTTCCAATTTTCCCAGCAGTTTTTATCGAATAGTGGATTTTTGTCCCAAAAGCTGGGGTCTTTGGGTTTATCGTATACTGTCTTGCTGAGGTCGTTTTCCCCCAGTCTATTCCACTGATCTTCCTTTCTGTTTCTTAGCCAGTACCAAATTGTTTTGATGACTGCTGCTTTGTAATATAGTTTTAGGTCAGGGACTGCAAGGCCCCCATCATATGTGTTTTTTTTCATTAATTCCCTGGATATCCTTGATCTTTTGTTCTTCCAAATGAACTTTGTTATGGTTTTTTTCTAAATCAGTGAAGAAGTATTTTGGTAGTTCAATGGGTATGGCACTAAATAGATAAATAAGTTTGGGTAGGATGGTCATTTTTATTATATTGGCTCGTCCTATCCATGAGCAGTTAATGTTTTTCCAATTGTTCAAGTCTAGTTTTAGTTGTGTGGCGAGTGTTTTGTAGTTGTGTTCATATAGTTCCTGTGTTTGTCTTGGGAGATAGATTCCTAGGTATTTTATTTTGTCTAAGGTGATTTTGAATGGGATTTCTCTTTCTAGTTCTTGCTGCTGAGCTGTGTTGGAGATATATAGAAAAGCTGATGATTTATGTGGGTTTATTTTGTATCCTGCAACTTTGCTAAAGTTGTTGATTATTTCAATTAGCTTTTTGGTTGAATCTCTAGGATTCTTTAAGTAGACCATCATGTCATCCGCAAAGAGTGATAACTTGGTCTCCTCCTTGCCTATTCTGATACCTTCAATTTCTTTATCTTCTCTAATTGCTACTGCTAGTGTTTCTAGTACAATGTCAAATAGTAGAGGTGATAATGGGCATCCTTGTTTCACTCCTGATCTTATTGGGAATGCATCTAGTTTATCCCCATTGCAGATGATATTAGCTGTTGGTTTTAGATATATACTGTTTATTATTTTTAGGAATGACCCTTCTATTCCTATGCTTTCTAGTGTTTTTAATAGGAATGGGTGTTGTATTTTATCAAAGGCTTTTTCTGCATCTATTGAGATAATCATGTGGTTCTTGCTAGTTTGCTTGTTGATGTGGTCAATTATGTGGATGGTTTTCCTAATGTTGAACCAGCCCTGCATCCCTGGTATGAATCCTACCTGATCATAGTGAATAACCCTCCTGATGACTTGCTGGAGTCTTTTTGCTAGTATCCAATTTAAGATTTTTGCATCTATATTCAGTATGTAAATTGGTCTGTAGGTTTCTTTCTCTGTTTTTGACCTGCCTGGCTTTGGAATCAGTACCATGTTTGTGTCATAAAATGAATTTGGTAGAACTCCCTCTTTGCTTATTATGTCAAATAGTTTGTATAGTATTGGGGTCAACTGTTCTCTGAATGTTTGATAGAATTCACAGGTGAATCCATCAGGCCCTGGGGATTTTTTCTTAGGAAGTTCTTTGATGGCTTGATGGATTTCAATTTCTGATATGGGATTATTTAAGAATTCTATTTCCTCTTCTGCTAGTCTAGGCAGTTTGTATTTTTGTATATATTCATCCATTTCTCCTAAATTGGTGTATTTATTGCCATATAATTGGGCAAAGTAATTTCTAATGATTGCCTTAATTTCCTCCTCATTGGAGGTGCTGTCCCCCTTTTCATCTTTAATGCTGTGAATTTGCTTTTCTTCCTTCCTTTTTTTAATTAGATTGACCAGTACTTTGTCTATTTTGTTTGTTTTTTCAAAGTACCAGCTTCTTGTCTTATTTATTAAATCAATAGTTCTATCACTTTCGATTTTATTAATTTCTCCCTTAATTTTTAGGATTTCTAATTTGGTTTTCTGCTGGGGGTTTTTAATTTGATCGCTTTCGAGTTTTTTCAATTGCATTTCCAATTGATTGATCTCTGCTCTCCCTTGTTTGTTAATATGAGCTTTCAGGGATATGAATTTGCCTCTGATTACCGCTTTGGCTGCGTCCCAAAAGGTTTGAAAGGATGTTTCGTCATTGTCATTTTCCTTGATGAAATTATTAATTGTTTCTATGATTTCTTCTTTAGCTAAACGGTTTTGGAGTATCATATTGTTTAATTTCCAATTGGTTTTAGATTTGGTTTTCCATGTACCATTACTAATCATTATTTTTATTGCCTTGTGATCTGAGAAGGCTGCATTCATTATTTCTGCTTTTTTGCATTTGTGTGCTATGTTTCTGTGACCTAATGTATGGTCAATTTTTGTGAATGTGCCATGTGGTGCTGAGAAGAATGTGTATTCCTTTTTATCCCTATTTATTTTTCTCCATATGTCTATTAATTCTAATTTTTCTAAGATTTCATTCACTTCTTTTACCTCTTTCTTATTTATTTTTTGATTTGATTTATCTAAATTTGATAATGGTTGGTTTAAGTCTCCCACTAGTATGGTTTTATTGTCTATTTCTTCCTTCAATTCTCCTAGTTTCTCCATTAGAAATTTGGGTGCTATATTATTTGGTGCATACATGTTGATTAATGATATTTCCTCATTGTCTAGAGTCCCTTTTAACAAAATATAATTACCTTCCCTATCCCTTTTGATCAGGTCTATTTTTGCATTGGCTTTATCAGATATCATGATTACCACTCCTGCCTTCTTTCTATCAGTTGAGGCCCAGAAGGTCTTACTCCATCCTTTAATTCTGACCTTGTGGGTGTCAACCCGCCTCATGTGTGTTTCTTGAAGACAACATATGGTAGGGTTTTGGATTCTAATCCATTCAGCTATTCGTCTACGTTTTATGGGTGAGTTCATCCCATTCACATTCAAAGTTATGATTGTCATTTGTGGACTCCCTGGCATTTTGATTGCCTTCCCTAATTCTAACCTTTTCTTCTTCGGCTCTACCTTTTAGTCCAGTGATTTACTTTGAATCAGTCCCCCTTGTCCCCTCCCTTGATGTTTCCCTTTTTAGTCCCTCCCTTTTTGTTCCCTCCCCCTCCCCCCTCTCTTTCCCTCCCTTTTTGTTCTCCCTCTCCCCCTCCCCCCCTTGGTTTTCCCTTCTCCTTACCCTTGTTGGGTAAGATAGAATTCAAGATCCCAATGGATCTGGATGTTTTTCCCTCTCAGAGTTGATTTCCCTGAGATTGAGGTTTAAGTAAACCCCCCCCCCTCTCTTCCTCTCCTTCTTATAGGAGTTTTCTTCCCCTCCCCTTCCCCTGTGAATCTTTGTGTGAGAACCATTATTCTATTTGGTCTTTCTTTACCCCCTATTTATACATTACATTTTCCCCACATATTAGTATACATAGATTGATATAAATGTAGTCCTTATAGAAGAGAGTTTGAGTAAAAGAAGAAGATAAGATTTTTCCCCTTTCCTTAATATTTACCTTTTCAGGTATTCCTTGCTCTTTGATTTTCGGTATCAAACTTTCCACAGAGCTCTGGTCTTTTCTTTGCAAAAAGTTGGAAGTCTTCTATTTTGTTGAATGCCCATACTTTCCCTTGGAAGTATATAGTCAGTTTTGCTGGGTAGCTGATTCTTGGTTGGAGACCCAGCTCTCTGGCCTTTCTGAAGATCATGTTCCATGCCTTAGGATCATTCAGAGTAGAACTTGCAAGGTCTTGGGTGACCCTGATTGGCATTCCTTTATATCTAAATTGTCTTTTTCTGGCTTCCTGTAGGATTTTTTCTTTTGTTTGATAGCTTTGGAATTTGGCAATTACATTCCTGGGAGTTGTCTTTTGGGGGTTTAGTGTAGAAGGTGTTCTGTGAGCTCTGTCAGTGGATGTATTGCCCCCTTGTTCTAGAATCTCTGGGCAATTTTCTTTGATTATATCTTGTATCACCATGTCCAGTTTGGTGTTTATTTCTGGCTTATCTGGGAGTCCAATTATTCTTAAATTATCCCTTCTCCCCCTATTTTCCAGATCTATCACCTTGTCGGTGAGATATTTTATGTTCTCTTCTAATTTCTTGGTATTTTGGCTTTGCTTTATTGATTCTTGCTCTTTTACACGATCATTGTCTTCCAGCTGCCTGATTCTGGCCTTTAAAGCCTGGTTTTCTTTTACAGTTTGGTCAAACTGGTTTTGTAGATGCGTGAATTTCTTTTGCATTATTTCCAACTTTTCCTCCCAGAAGGCTTCCATCTTTTTGGTCATTTCTGATTCAAATTCTTCATAGGTTTGTGGAGAGTTTCCATTTCCTTTGGAAGGTTTTGGAGCATTTTCTTTTATATTATCTTCTGTCTGCTCTGTATTTTGTATTTTGGCTCCATAGAATGTGTCCAAAGTCGCCCCTTTCTTCTTATTTTTCTTGGTATTTTGGGGCTTCTGTGGTTCTGTGGAGTTTGCCATTTCTGAATGTGGAGGATTAGTTTTTCTTGTCTCTTTCTGGTGTTCAGGGGCTTTAGTCCTGGGCAGATAGTTCTATGAGCTTTCCCTGGGTTAAACTGAATATGCCTCACTGGAACTGGAATGGAAGGGTCGGACCACGAGGCCACACTCTCCCCCTGGCTCGATTTCCGGAAGTTGCCTTCAGAATCGCTGGCCGTGAGGCTGTTTCGTTGGCCTGCGGGGGGATGGGCTGCCGCTTCCCCAAGCTCCGAGAGCACAGACTTTCACTAAGACTTGGATAGCAGGATCCAGCCGTGAGGCTGTCTTGCCCGCCCTGAGGGTTGCTGTTGTTTTGACCAGCTCTCTGCAGCGGAGGCCCCAGGCAGTAACTTTCCCCAGGACCGACCAGCTCTTTGCAGCGGAGGCCCCAGGCAGTAACTTTCACCCGGACCAACGGGCTCTCTGCAGCGGAAGCCCCAGGCAGTAACTTTCACCCGGACTGGGACTTGGGTAGAAGACCCTGAGGGTTGTTGTTCCTCAGACCCTGCTCTCTGAGCCTGGCGCGGCTGCCGCTTCCGGGAGCCTTGGACTCTGCGCTCCTACCCCTGAGGTCCGAGTGATCTCGTGTTCTGGCTTTTAAGGGGAGCCGTACCTTTTGAACCGGGTCCAGGTCCAGGAGGAGGGTTCCCAGGGTCTGTGCTGTTGATCGTTTTGAATTTTGGCGCCTTAGGAGCTTCTAGTTTGAGATCGGTCGGGAAGGGTTTTCCGGAGATCTGAACTTCAGCTTTCTCTAAGCCGCCATCTTAACCGGAAGTCGAGATTAATTTTTTAAAAAGGGAACAGACCTATTTGTACAAAAATATAGCAATTCTTTTTTTTTGGTGGCAAAGAAGTGAAAATTGAGAGGAGGTCCATCAGTTGGGAAATTGCTGAACATTTGTGGTATATGATTGTAATTGAATGCTCTTGTGCTAAAAGTCATAACCAGCAGGATGATTTTGGAAAAACCTGGAAAGACATGAACTGTTGCTGAATGAAGTGAGCAGAAGATAATATTGCACAAATTTTTTGATGATCAACTATGAATGACAGCTGCTCTCAATAATATAATGATCCAAAACAATTCCAAAGGACTTATGATGAAAGATGCTCTACACTTCCAAAGAAAGAACTTGGTGAACCTGAAAGCAGATTGAAGTATACCATTTTTCTCACTTTTTTCTTCATTTTTTTCTTTTCTTGGCTATGTGTCTTATTCTATAACATGAAAAATATAGAAATACATTTTCCATGATAATGCATGTATAAATTTTATCAAATTGCTTGTCACCTTTCTGAGAGAGGAGAAGAGGAAAGGAGAGAGTATTTGAAACTCAAAATTTTAGTAAATGAATGTTTGAAAGTTGAAAAACATTAGTATATAATTGGGAAAAGTAAAATATTACTGAACCTAAAAAAAACTGATTATTAACTTTTCAGTAAAAGCATTTGCACCTTGGAATTCAGGAAATGTCATAAATCAATAATTGATTTATTATTTTGTTGGTTGCCTAAACTTAAGAATATAATGGAGTATAATTAATAATTCAGAATTAATTTATAAGTTTTTCATATGTAGATCTGTTTTTTCTGCATAGTCAGTTGTTAAACATTTACCAGCATACCTTGAGATTACTAGAAACATTCAAGTTCTATATCCATTTGTCACAGAGGTTGTAATGTATAAATGATGGCTAAAATACTACTAGGGGATCTCTATATTCCACTTTATTTATGTTGGCATTAATATAAGTCCTTCTTTATTTTCTATGACAGCCTAGTTAATAACCTAAGATGACCAGGTACCCAATTGTTCCATTAATGTGACAAGAAGCTCTGCTGTCTCCATGTTTCTTTCCTATTGTCACCCCCTAGCTATATTGATAATTGAGATTGATTCACTGGATTTAGCAGGTCTAAGTAAGATTTGAGAGAGAGAAGAGGCAAGATCAGATAATCTTTCAAAGCCTCTTGACCTCAGAATTTCAATACAATATTTATTAATCCTGTGTTCAAGGCAGCATGGTAGGTCCTGGGGAAAGAACCTGAAAATGATCCAATTATTAAGTTGTCAAATAAAATTAATAAGGAAAACATACCATACACATCAGAAAGATTGTGCAGGGGATACAGTGTCAAGCTTGGAGTCAAAAAGACTTGAGTTCAAATATGGCTTCAGATGTTTACTAGAAGTATAATCCTGGGCAAGTTACTTAATTCCTACTTACCCCAGTTTCCTTATTTCTAAAATGAGCTGGAGAAGGAAATGGCAAACCAGTCCAGTATCTTTTACAAGAAAACTCCAAATGGGATCACAAAGAACTGTATCCAAATGAAAAACAACTCAACAAAAACAAAACCACAATTATGAAGTTGAATGTTTTGGGCACAAAGGAGATAACCAACTAGAAAGCTCTAGGAGAATTTGAAGGGGAAAGATCATTTCCATGGGGAAATGGGGAAATTTTAAATCCTGATTTTCTGGAAGGAGATACATGACTATTTCCTCCTTGCTATTGTCTCAGAAAGTCAGGAATCTGCCTACCTGCTGTAAACTAGGAGACTCATCTATGTGCTCTACTCCCTCCCTGGGTGATAGTTTGGTTATCCTTGTGCATCTCCTTTATTTTGTAGCCCTGAAAGTAAATATATCCAAATGATTGTTTCATGAGATGCCCTGAATTAATGTGCATTTCTGAAATACCTAGGAAGTCATATTAATCATTTAGAAATTTCCACTTAGAAAGACAGGAGTGGTAGCACACAGCTGTCTATAATTCCTGGTGCTGGGGAGGCTATCACTGATGGGTTGCTTGAGGTCAGGAGTACTGAGATGCAGTGGGATAAGCCAATTGGGTCTGCGCTAATTCAGCACCTTTAAGGTGGAGTGGAGAGTGCACCTGGCTGCCTGTTGCTGTGATTGTTGTTCTGTCATTTTGGTTATGACCAATTCTTTGTGATCCCATTTGTGGTTTTCCAAGCAAAGACACTGGAGTGATTTGCTATTTCCTTCTCCAACTATTTTTACAGATAAAGAAATTGAGGCAACTAGGGTTAAGTGACTTGCCCAAGGTCACACAGCTAGTAAGTGTCTTGAGGTTGGATTTGAACTCAGGTTTTCCTGCTTTCAGGCCTGGCATTCTCTCCACTGTGCCATCTATTTGTCACACCTGGCTATCTAAGGAAATATAAACCAGCCCAGGCGAGACATAGCAGGTCAAAGCTCCTATGCTGATCAGTAGTGGCATTGGACCCATGAGTGGTAGCTGCACTTCCAGTCTGGATAAGATAGGAAGAGTGACTCAAAAACAAAACGACAACAAAAAACACCAAAAAAACTAAAGCACTGAATTTCTGAATGAAAACTTCCACACTTATAACTGATCTATTCCGAAATTCCAAACTGTATTACAGAGTCACATAGGGATGGCACAGGGTAGCAATGGGTACAGTGAATTAGAATCAGAAAACAGTGACTGAGTGTGCTCTGACACTTAACTAGTTGTGTGACCCTACATTTCAGTTTCCTCCTCTCATAAAATAGAGTTAATTTCCTCCCTCTACGTAAATATGAGCTATTATTTTAGGTACTACGATTATTTATACAAAGCAGCCAAAGGTATAGGATAGTGATTATCACATCTAATGCATATAAAGGAAACTCACTGAACTCTGCAGCCAATGGCAATTTGCAAAAATTGCTAAACTAAGATTTTCTTTTTATCAGAATTTTGCAAAACATATCCTAGAAATCAATTTGCATGATTTCAAAATAAGGTAAATAAATCACCTGTAAAGAGGAAGAGAAGTGATCCTTCCATCATCTTTCTGAGATACAAATACATTTCTGATATTTAAATAAGGAGATACAGTAGAGAAAGAAAACTATAGAATTATATCCCTAATTATCACTGACACAAAAATTTAGAATAAAATATTCACCAATAGGCTATAAGAACATATTCAAAAATTTTATGAGTAGATTGGATTTATTCCAAGAATGCTTGTTTAGTTCAGCATAAGGAAGATTATAAATATAATAAATCATGTTAGTAACAAATAAAAATAAACTGGATTATATTCATCAAAGATCATATTTGTATGTTGTGAAATAGAACATTGTCCCCATGTTGAGCCAACCTACTTGACTTTTGATGTTCATTCCTACTATAATGTTGTTGGGGAAGGAACTGTCCATGAGCTCAGCATCAGTTCGATAAGACCATTTATTGCATTGTTAATTGGTCAGCCTCCAAATGACCCCTATTTGTGCTTTGTTCCAATGCTAATTCTATATTAGCCTTCTCCATCTATTCTAAAACCAATGAGAGGGCTGAGATGATTGTCCAGAAGAAAAGGGTGGGTAATCATTACCCCTATGCAGAATAGTCCAAAGGCATTCAGTTTAAAAAGCCAGAGCTTGGTAAATATAATTTGATATAGTCAGTAAGGTAACATAAAGTTTGTAATGATTAACAGAGCAATTTAATTGGAGCACCTGTATTAGGACAGGAGCAGCCCAACTCAGCATCATCTTTGCCTCATTCGAATTCCTAAAGAATTCCTCACTTTTCATGTGGCTGTATAACTTTGGGACTTTTCTGGCTGAGTTATCCACCATGCCTCAGGAATCTCATCACTGGGAAAAAAAAACCTCATCATTCTGCAAGATCCAGTTAGCCTTAGTACTTGTCCCTCATCCCAACCTTCTATTCCTCTGATTGGAGGGCAGACCTAGCCATGACCTCCAAAACCTCCATTTTAAAGAGGAGTCTTAGCACAGACGTTTCTTTATTTGCCTCCTGGCTCCACTATTTGAGGACTTTTGCAACTTGTTCACCATGCCTTCACATTGGATCCCTTTCCTCTTTTCAGGTGTGTGTGTGTGTGTGTGTGTGTGTGTGTGTGTGTGTGTGTGGTCTTAATCTCATTAGATTGCAAGCTCCCTCAAGAGCTTTCTTTTTTCATATATGTTCCTCCAGCACTTAGCACAATGCCTGACACATAATAAGTGCTTAATGAATGTTTATTTGCTATTAATCTTAAGTGCCACAGTCTGTACCTGGATACATGCAACACTATTTATAACTCCTCAAGTCATATTCCCATACACCTACTTACAGATATTTAAGGGCTACACATCTGTGGATTAGACCTAAAAAACTTAGGTAGCTATGCTCTTTAATATTTGATCTGTCACATATTTGCAGTGATGCCATCATTCATTTGCTAGAACTCATCTTGGACTACCAGGAAGTGAAGATCCACCACTACAAATGTGAGAGACCTTCTCAGTGACCTCTTTGCCCCTTCCCAAACTCAAAGCTTCCCTAACTCAATCCATTAGGCTGCGTGGCTTAGGGAATTGAGAGCCAGGCTTACTGGCAGGAGGTCCTGTTTTCAAATCTGGTTTCAGACATTCGCTAACTGTGTGACTCTAGATGAGTCACTTAACCGCCATTGCCTAACCCTCACTGCTCTTCTGTCTAGTAACCAATACACCATTTGATGTCTAAGACAGAAAATGAAACTTTTAAATAATAATAATAAAAGGCTTGAATGAGATGGGAGTAAATTGCTTCTGGTGAGTTGGGAGGATCACCAGGTCTTATTACCCATCCTTGTCCCTGGGGTCAGCACTGTCACCAGACCTACTAATATCACCACAGAAAGGGTCCTGTAACCTTGCTAGATAAACTATGGCTGAACTTTCTATCCCTAGTACTTAGTATAGTGTTTGGCACAAAAAAATTCACTTAAAATCTTTTCCTTCTTTCCTTCCTTCCTTCCTTCCTTCCTTCCTTCCTTCCTTCCTTCCTTCCTTCCTTCCTTCCTTCCTTCCTTCCTTCCTTCTTTCCTTCCTTTCTTTTTACTCTTCCTTCCTTCTTTTCAGTTCTCTCTTCTTTCCTTCCTTTCTTCCTTCCTTCTGTCCTTCCTTCCTTCCCTTTCTTCCTCTCTACCACCTTTCCTTCCTTCCTCCTTTCCTCCCTCTATTCCCCCCTCCCTCTATCCCTTCCTTCTTCCCATTCCTTCATGTCTATTGTGGTAAGCTGATCACATCACTGGGCAATTAAAAGTGAATTCAAGACCCCAATGGATCTAGATGCTTTGCCCTCTCAGAACTGACTTCACTGTGTGAGATTTAAAATGGTTGAGGTCTTAAACTATAGTGATTAAAAAAGTGGAAGAAATAAATTGTGATAGATATAAGAGAGGGTGAGTAAATTTTGACCACAGAAATATGTTTCACTATAGTGTCTTGGGTTTTAAAATCAAATATAAGGTGGTCACCAGGGAAATATTCCCAATTATTCAAATATCCAAGTCAATTGGGTTTTATAGAGATTTTTAATTAACAATACAATGAGTAATCAAAGAAAGAGAGAGAGAGTAAGAAAGGAATAAGTATGAAGGGCCTCAAGCCAATATGGCCTAGACCTGAGCCTTAAGAGAAGAATCAGTCAGTTTTTTAACACTCACCACAAGGTCTGACTAAACAAGGATTTTAGTGACACCAGGCCAATGTCCTTCCTCAAAGAGTCTTCCAGCCAGAGATTGTTTCAAAGGGCCTCTCTCAAGAGCCTCCAGAGCTCCTACCCCAGAGGGACAGAGCCCCTCAGAGGAGCTCCTCAAGGAACTCTCCTTCAGAATGAGAGTCAGAAATGGAGATCCTCAGAATGAGTCTTCTCAAAATGAGCTCCCTCAGAATCAGATCCAGCTCTTCTCTGAGCTCTTATTTTAAGGGCAAAATCTCCTATGTCACCTCCCCTAAGTCTTTACATCTACCAATCACTGTAGATGTTTCTAAAAGACCGCCCATTTTGAATTCACAGCTGAGTAGTTTTAATCTCTTTAGTAAGTCAGAAAAAAATGCTGCTGTGTCAACACATTTCATTAAGAAAAAACCTCTGAATAAGTTATCACCCTTTTAGGTTTAAGTAGTTTACACGTTGCCCCACCTTTATAGGTACTTAGATCCCATTGTATCAATTCTAAAATAGTCATGACTCAAAGAACTTCCTGTCCCTTCCATAAGCATGGAACAAAGCACTTTCATTGTTCTCAAGGAGCTCTCTGTCCTAAAGCAGTCCTAAGTAGGGTGGAGTAGGGATATTCCCAAGGCAAGGAGCCCCCACATTCAAGTAGAGTTCTCACCATCTGCTAGGGAATTTTTTAAAGTAGAAGATTCCCCAATGGGAGAAACCCCTAACATTCATAAGTCTGAGAAATTTTGAGGTTTACAATTGAGAGTAAGGTTTAAGTATTACCTTTTGGCACTCTCTTCCTCTCCTTCTTATAAGAGTATTCTTCCCCTCCCCTTCCTATATGTATCTTTGTGTGATAAAGATTATCCTATTTATTTTATTTCTTCAAGTATCTCTTGGTGCCATATTCTATTACCCCTACCTTTATCTTTTTTTGCATATCATCTTATAGCATTTGTTACCCAATATCTTCCTGTGAATGATTCTTCTAATTACTATAATAGTGACTATAATTTTGAGAGTTACAAATAAAATTTCCCCCATACATTAATATATATATATATATATATATATGTGTGTGTGTGTGTGTGTGTGTATATATATATATATATATATATATATATATATATATAATTTGATCTAATTGTAGCCCTTATAGAAGAGAGTTTGAATAAAAGAAAAAATATTTTTCTCCTTTTCCCTTTCTTTCATATTTACCTTTTCATGTTTCTCTTGTTCTTTGTGTTTGGGTGTCAAACTTTCCACCGAGTTCTGGTCTTTTCTTTACAAATACTTGGAAATCTTCTATTTTGTTGAATGCCCATACTTTCCCATGGAAGTATATAGTCAGTTTTGATGGATAGGTGATCCTTGGTTGAACATCCAATTCTCTTGCCTTTCTGAATATCATATTCCAAGCCTTGTGATCCTTTAGTGTGGAAGCTGCCAAGTCTTGTGTGGTCCTGATTAGTGCTCCTTGGTATCAAAGTTGTCTTTTTTTGGCTTCTTGTAGAATTTTCTCCTTAGCTTGAAAGCTCTGGAATTTGGCAACTACATTCCTGGGAGTTGACTTTTGGGGGTTTAGTGTAGAGAGTTTTCTATGAACTCTTTCAATGTCTATTTTCCCCCCTTGTTCAAGAACATCAGGGCAGTTTTCTTGGATGCTTTCTTGTAGTATGATGTCGAGGTTTCTATTTATTTCTGGCTTTTCAGGTAGACCAATGATTCTCAACTTGTCTCTCCTTGTTCTGTTTTACTGATCTGTCATCTTCTCAGTGAGATATTTTATGTTTTCTTCTATTTTGTCAGTCTTTTGACTTTGTTTTATTAATTCTTGTTGTTTTGCAAGATCATTGTCTTCCAATTGCCTAATTCTGGATTTTAAAGACTGGTTTTTCCTTTTCAGTTTGGTCTATCCTGATTTTTGTGGCTTACAGCTATTTCTCCAATTGGGAGTTCCTGTTCTTTAAATTGTTATTTTCTCTTTGAACAATTTCCCACTTTTCTTGCCAGAAGGCTTCTATCTTTTTGATAAGCTCCAATTTAAATTCTTCAAGAGCTTGTGGACAATTTCCATTTTTTGGGAAAGGTTTTGGTGCATTTACTTGAATTTCCTCTTCTATTTCCTCTGTAGCCTGGTTTTTTCTCTGTAAAAATTTTCCAGGGTCAGCCCCTTCTTCTTGTTTTTCTTGCTGGAGGGAGGTTGTTGTTCCTGGGCACTATTTGCCACCACTGTGGAAGCTTTTCCTTCCCTTTGTAGTCAGAAATCTGAGTGAGAAGGGCATGTTCTCTCTGTATGGAGTTAAGGAGCAGGGATTTTGCCTGAGGCAAGCTCTCAAATCTCCACAGCTTCTGCTGTTTGCTGTCCTTGTCTATGCTATCTTCCGGTGAGTGCTCACAGTCTGCACTCTTTAGTCTTCTGTGATTTCAGGTCTAGCTGCTCTCAGGGGTAGGTCTTTGGTGGTCTTAGTCAGCTCCCAAGGATGTAGAGGTACCCCTCACTTGCTCTAGAGGTGCACTAGCTCACTCACTGATTCTAGCACATGCTGGCTTTGACTTTGGCTTGGTAGGTGGGATGGGGGAGGGCAGATTAGCTCACTTTTTAGTGGGAGTTTTTTCACCCCCTTATAGTGTGGAAATGCCCAAATCCCATGTACCTTCAATGATGCGCCTTACTGTAGAGTCTCTTCATTCTAATGAATTTGTTTTTGTTTTTTTTTGAAGTAGTCTATAACAGTGGGTGCCGAGGAGAGGAAGAGTCCTGAGTCTAGACTGTTGCCATGTTTACCCAGAAGTCTGGGCAATTAAATGTGACAAGATTCCCCAAACAATACCTGAAACAGAGTAATAAGTTTGAACAACAGACACAGCACTGAGCAAAATAATGGCAGTTTCATTACTATGCTCCTCACTCCCCACTAACTAGCTGTGTAATTTTTGGAATTTTCTTCATCTGCCTCAGTATCCTCAATAAAATATGGTTAATAATTGCCCTAATTCATAGGGTTGTTGGGAGAAAAGTATTTTGTAAATATTAAAGCTCTCTATAAATGTAATCTCTTATGATAATTATAATAATTAATATCAACCTGACATGAAAGGAATTACCTATAAATGCTTTAGCATAACTACTCCTGCTTTGCCAGAAAAGCAAATATCTTTGTTACAGGAACTCTTTAACTATTGTTAGGAAGAGTGAAACGTCTTAGCATTAATAATTGAGTTAGTTGGGATCTCAGTATTGCTTATAGAAAAATTGGTTTGACCTTTGTCCAAGTGCTGCTGAGTCAGACCCCTTAATGACTACATATTTACCTCATCTCCAAATATAGTACCACAACTAAGCAAAAGTCTTAGCATTTCAACAGAAGAACCAAAGAACTAAGGATTATTAAAGAAAGAACTTTTAGATTTTCAAAGGATTTGAAATTCAGTGATCACTAGAAAATACTAAAAGCTTATAAACTAGACTTTGCATAAGAACAAGTACTATTTTTTGCTTTTCTTTGTATGGCAAATACTTTGCACCATGCCTGGCACACAGCATGCATTTAATAAAGGCTTGTTGAATATGCCTGCTTCCTGTAGCTTAATTGGAATAGTTTGGTTTCCATTTCCATTCCTTGCTCCCTATTTCCACAAAAACAAGTGGGAATATGGTTATTGTTTTAGGTGAAAAGGGCACATGTTTATGACCTGTTGTATTTTCACAGAGAGTCGGCCTGACAGATGGCTGCTATATTTATCATAGTCACACAAAAATCTCAGAATTGCAAGGAATCTCAAAGGCCATCTTTTCCAATCCAAGTCTTAGCAAGGAATTTGTCTATAACATTTCCAACAAGTGGTTATCTGAAACACAAGCAGTTCAACTTAAAGACCATCCCAAACCTCATAAAATTACCAAATGCCTCAAAAAGAACTAGCTTATTATTTTCAACTAAACTACATGGCATTTTATGAAATCCTTCTATTACATGTTTTTTGACAATACATTTGTATAAATATTTTCTAGACTGAGTGTCATTATGGCTTCATAGAAACCCTTGGTTAAAAAACTGAAATGGAATTTTGAGATTGTTGGGTCCAACACTTCTGAGAAAGAAAGTCCCTTCCAGAAGCCTGGTCTGGCAGGAGATGAGATTCTCCCCATATATTAACTTTGGCCATGAAAACCAGCATGGTGACATCTAGTCTCTAAAGTTTTTGCCACTAAGACACATACTGTGAAGATTGGATTTAGCTATCTCCTGATTGTAACAATGAAGGTACTTAGCTCTTCCTTTATTGTGAAGATTAAATTGTAATCCCCTGTCTATTTTTCAATTTTAATCTCCAAAGTGTTAACTTAGTATTTTTTTTTGTGACAGCATCATTTCTCAGATTTAATGACCTAAGGGGATGAGACCACAAACTCTGAATCCTTGCAAACAATCTCTTCCCAGAATCTGATCAAGCTGGTGCTGTCTGTCCTTCTCCTGTTGCTGAATGTGCCTGGCCCAGGGCTGGGGAAGAAGCCTGGCTCTGGACTGGCCAGGGCTGATAATGGCCATCTGGGCTCCTGCCTTGGTTGAAAAGCATGCCTCTTAAAACTTTCTACATGTAACTGAAAAAATAAAAAAAGTTAGGGAAAAAAAGCACATCTCTTCTTGTAGCAGTGTCCACAGCCAGGGGTCTGTTGCCAGCCTCAAACCCTGAGGCTGGGCCAGAGGAACCAGACCCACCACTAGACAAAAAGGTGTTAGCTCCAGGGGTTAACGAGGCCTGCTAGGTGGGGAAGAGCCCCTGCAGGGGTTGCCTGGAGGCAGCAAACCAATAGCTGAGATGGGGCTCTATGGAGGATGTGGCTGAGAGAGGGGATGGCCAGTGGGGACAGGGGTGGGCCAGGCATACATGCCAGAGTCTGGAGCCAGGGCACTGTTGCAGGAAGATCTGGTGGGAGGGAAGGAAGTCTACCCTATTTTACACCTGGTACTTTTTCCTGTGCTTTTTCATCTTTCTCTTGCTTTCCCTTGCCAGGTGTCTGACCCTCATTGCTGTCCAAGTTGGAGTTGCTGGAGGAAGGCTCCTTCTTGCTCTTGAGTTTCTTTTTCTTTTTTTCTTTTTCTTTCTTTCTCTTCTGGGAAGATTTTTCTGTGTGTACAGACTTCTCTTCTCCCTTGACTTCTGCTTTTGCTGCTGCTTCGTCCTCTTCCTCTTCCTCAGGTATTAGACTGTATTTGGTCCCCCCTGGTTGCATGAAACAGTCCTTGGCAAAATGACCTCTGCAGCCATACTTCTTGCAGGTTGTGTTCAGGACGGCCTCAAGAGTGATCTTCTGTCCTGTGTAATCCTTGAAGGTCCTCTTTCGCCTCTCTTCCTGGTCTGTAACAATGTTGTTGGGATCAAGGACTTTCCTAGTCCCTTGGTTGACAACGTTCATGGAAAGGGACAGCTTACCCTTGTTCATCTCCCTGCCTATAAGCTTCACCCATACTTTGTCGCCAGCATCCACTATCTCAGAGGGCTTATCCACTTGACAGGATGACATGTGGGGCCGATGGACGAGGCCTTGCTTTCTGCAGCCTGGAATTTTGATAAAAGCTCCATATTCTGTTACTGTAACAACCTCTCCTCTGAAGATAGTGTAGAGGTCAGGTAAGTCATCCAGAGACTCACATCTTCCTGGATTCATTCTAAATGTTCTGTTGGCTTCTGAATTCCCCTTATAAGCAATCAAGTCTTCTGTAATCAGCCTTTCTCAGGCTCAATTTCTTTGTCTGTAAAATGGGAAAACAATAGCACCACTTCACAAGGTTGTCAGATGCCCACTGGGTACAAGATCTAAGAGGAAGCCACCATGAAGCGCTGGGTTCGCAGACAATCCCACCTTAACTCAGTATTTAAAGTAGATCTACCCATTTTAACTACAAAAAGGTGTGAACTGACTACAAAAGGCATGAACACCCATTTCATACATTGAGTGGGCAGTCCTGGAGAGGGGAGTCTGCTGTTATTGGTAGACATAAAATTTAGGGGAGGTGACACAAGAGAAAAAGATCTTTATATAGAGGAAACAGAGGCACACAAGGATAGATCAGTCACTCAGTGTTGGACTGGGAGAAGATTCAGTCACTCAGGCTTGGAGTGAAGACAGTTACTCGGAGCTGGAGGGAAGACAGACACTTGAGGAGAGACTGGAAGACAGACACTCAGACTTGGAGTGAAGACACTTGGCTGTGGAACTGGACCCCTGGAGGAACTCATGCAGGAGACTTCAGACTGCTTTCTTTTAGACAGTCACCATGGTGAGTTTAAAGGCTGACTTCCTTCCTTGCCCTTTCTGGAGGTGTGAACCTCCAAGAACAGCCCATCAACTTGAGACTCCTTTCCCCTGACTGGTGCATTAGAATTTCTAACTGGTTCAGAGGAAGCCGGAGCTTGCTCGCATGGGCTCTCTCTCTCTCTCTCTCTCTCTCTCTCTCTCTCTCTCTCTCTCTCTCTCTCTCTCTCTCTCTCTCTCTCTCTCTCTCTCTCTCTCTCTCTCCCTCTCCTTTTCTTTCTTCCTTAATATCTTCCCTCTATTGTAAATAAACTACCATAAATTACATTTTACTTTAGTAATTCATTTTGGGATTTAGTCATTAAATCCCTGGCAACCACCAATTAATATTCAGTCCAAACATAAAATTTAATACTATCAACTCTGGCCTCATGAAAACCCACCAAGAAATTAGAACTAGAATAACTCTGAGTCTCAAAAGAGTCCAAAGTCACCAACATTAGATACATATAAGCTAAGTACAAATCTTCATATGCTTTCTTTTTCACTTACTTAGATTAATTAATGAATTAAGGGTCAGTTGGGCATTGAAAGCCCTTCACTCTCTGTTTTTAATCTATCTTTCTAAACCGATTTTTACATACTTTACTCTCTGTCTAGGCTCATTTTTCTATTCCTTAATAGAAGACATTGTCATATTCCTATGCTTTTTAATGGACTAATTCCTGGAATCCTTGAGTCCTTTCACAGTCCAGCTAAAATAACTTAACACAATGTCACCACCTCAGTTGTTAATTCCCCCTTAGCCATTACTTTGGAATATAACCTTTCTATACATTTTGTATTTACTTATTTGTGAATATATTTAGAGGCTTGATTCCAATTACCCAAAACTCTTTTCATTAACAGAGACCAATTACTCAATCCCATCTGCCTGCATGAGGGGCAGAGTTGGTGAAAGCTTGGGAGAAGATAAAGACTGCTCTTCTGGTGTCAGGAGAAAAGACACTCAGTTTGAGATTCTCTTCAGAGAAAAAACTTATAAGGAAAGGAAAATCTTTATAAAGAAGTCAGCATATAGAGTAGATGGTCCCTTGATTATTATCCTAACTCATTATCAGTAGATAGAGGCCTAGGCCTGGAGTTAGGAGAACTGGAGTTGAAATCCAGTCTTAAATACCATGTTATGTGATATTAGGTGAGCCTAGGCTAGTCATTTAACTACTTTTTGCTTTAGTTTCCTCAACTGTAAAATGGGGATAATAATAGCAATTCAAAGGGTTGTCATGAGGACCAAATATTAAAATATTTGAAAAGTACTTAGTGCACGGACTGGCACATAACAGGTGCTAAATAAATGCTTATTCCTCTCTTCTCTACCATACTAGAGACTTCAGAAAATTTTCCTTGAGAGAGATCAGGGACTCTCTTGGCTTAGCTGCTTCCAAAGCTGCTCATTCATCCTGCCTGCTATATTGTCACCTGGCTACTTTCTCTAATTTCTATTTGGTATCAGCTTCAGTAAATGGTTTTATTTATTCATTATATATGGTCTTTGTGTAAGACATTTGATGGAAAGGGAATCAAACATTGAGCATAAAGCTTGTGGCACTCCTTCTCCATTAAGAGATATTGATCCAAAGCATAGCTTAAACCTAAAAATTATTTCCCCAGATCAAAATATTTATGTGGTGTCAATCTGAAAAATAATCATAACTGCTAGAGTAGTTATATGAGAACAAGTCTTTAATCAGGACAAGGAAGACAATGAACCAAAGCAGGTAGACCATCCTGGGATGACTACATCTTGGGAAAGTACAATAATAATATAATGAGAATTTCCACTGGATTGCCAAACTCAGGGCCCTTATATGTATTTAGGGAGTATAGGAGAGGAAGGACAACTGATGGGTTATGTAAACCCTTTGGACTGAGGATGTAGTCAGAGGCTAGGGTAACTGGGATTGGTTTAGCTATGATTAAAGAGCCTAAGAAGACTAAAAAGGTAGTTAAGATTAGTTTGTTTCAGCAAATGTTGGCCAGGAGTGATGGAGGAGTATTTTAGAGTTGTGTACCTTCTTGCAAATTCAATTCTCAGGGCAGCAGGGAAAATTCAAGGAGCTAGACAAAACCTATTCATAAATCAATTTGATCCATTCAGTCTTTGGAATTCTTTGATCCAACTTCTAGGAGATAGTCAGTAATGGGAATAACTAAAATGATGTCATGAGAGGGTAATCTATTTCTTTCTTTGAGGAGGACAAAAAAGACCAATCTGTTGGTACCAGTCTCTTATTCCCCTCCTGGGGAATTAAGGGTTGCAGAAAGCAACCCTTAAAGAAGAGTTGATGGAGAAGACTCTACAGATATTCATCCATTTCTGCCTCTCTATGAGTCGCATCTAGACAGACCCATATAGTCAACACAGACAACATACGTACAAACATATCCTATATACCTATGCTATTCCAATAAAAGAATGTTTCATCAGTGTGCAAAATTTTCTTTCTTTTCTTTTTTAAATCTTTACCTTACATCTTAGAATTAATACTATTGTATGATTCTATATGTATTCTATATGTATATGATACTATCTGTATTGATTCTAAGGCAGAGGATCAAGAAGGGCTAGGAAATTGGGGTTAAGTGGCTTGCTCAGGTTCGCAAAGCTAGGAAGTGTCTGAGGCTAGATTTTAACTCAGGACCTCCCATCCCTAGGCCTGGCTCTCAATCAATTGAGCCACCTATCTACCTCCAATAGTTTTATTTCTACATCTTTGTATATAAACTGCCTAGCACAGTGTCTGATATATAATTATTGGCTAATAAATATTTTAATTGAATTAATTTGAAAGGTATTCCCTGTTGAAATGGATTATTCTACATTGTTTAAGAAATAATACAATAGGGAGCAGTTGAGTAGCTCAATGGATTGAGAGCCAGGCCTAGAAAGAGGAGGTCCTGGGTTCAAATTTGAACTCAGACACTTCCCAGCTGTGTGACCCTGGGCAAGTCACTTAATCCCCATTGCCTAGCTCTTACCACTCTTCTGCCTTGCAACCAATAAACAGTATTGTTTTCTTTAAAACAATTTCTTTAAAATTTTTCTTTAAAATTTTCTTTAAAACATTTTTAAAATTTCTTTAAAAAAAAAAGAAATGATACAATAATCTCAATTTGTCTCTAATTGAGCCTTTTAAATCCCAAAGAATCAGTACTGGGTAGGGTAGTTAAAACATTCTTGGCTACTACATAGACTTACCTAGGGTAGTGTGGGATTGGGGGTGGTATTGAGGATGGGAAAAGAGGAATAGTCTACTAGACTAGCTGGAATAAATTGCCTTATCTTGTTCTCTACTTGAATCATGCCTATTTTCTGTGTTCAAGCTTTATAATATTTTCCTGATTATCCCAAATATTACAAAAAGAATTTCAAGCTCCTTGAATGTAATGATAATGCCATCCACAGTGTTGTATTTCTTACATGTCATTCATAATTGAGTTGAATTAAATATAAATCAGCATCCAGAATTGCTGTAAAGATGTGAGATATTAAAATATAACTTGAGTGTCAGAGCATTAGGATACAAAAATTTTTAAAACATAATGCAGTAAAAGGGCAAAAGAAGATTTTATTTGTCATTTATTTCAATCATTCCTTGTATTGGAATAGAAAGCAAAAGCCAAGAGAAATGAAATGTTTCATCCCAGGTCCCTAAGCTCGTTAATGGGATTCAAACCCATGTTAATGTGTCACAAGGCATCATTCACAAGTCACATAATTTTGATGCTACACCAGTCCAAGCCAGTACTAATTAAAAAAAAGATAAAAACCTGTGTTGGGGTGAAAGCAAAAGAGGATCTCTTTGATAAACCTGTTTCCATTTACCCCAGAGGAGTATTTTTTAAAAATTGTTTTTTAGCATAGCTTATGTTGGGAAAAAAGGTATGGAAAAAGTGGGCTCAGAATTATCCAAAGGCTGGATCAGGCTATGAAAAGACTGGACAAAATCTTGTCTAGAGAAGTCAACGAGGGCAGCTATTTTTGATATTTCTATAACCAGAAAGTAAGCAAAGGGGAATCAAATTTCTTGGCTCTCTATTGCTCCTCCTAGAAGAAAATTGATTTTTTCTTATGAATCATTAATATAGAGAGTAATGTATTTAACTAATTTTGCATGTGCTGCAATCATTGATGTAGAACTATTTCAAAGTTCTGGATTATTGGGCACATTGGCTTTGCTTTAGAGATGACAATAATAAAAAAAAAAGAAGGATGGAAAGAAAACATGTATTAAGCACTTACTATGTGCCAGGCACTCTGCTAAACATTGGGAATACAATACAAGCAAAAAGAAAGGCAACCCTTGACCTCAGGGAGCTGACAGTCTCATGGTGATACACAATACACAAAAAAGGAAGCTGAAAAGCTACAGTGGAATTGGGTTGGAGGAGGAAGGTACCTTGTGTCATGAGCATGGTTTTGAAGTCCTGAAAGTCAGACACATATCCTGGAGAAGAATGGAGGTGTGTCTGGAACCTTCCACGAAATGAAGCATCCAAGTAGAATTCATCAATGGTAGGAGAGAGGACCCTAAAGAGGTGCAGAAGCTGCAAAGATGTTAATTTGTTGCATGGCACAAAAACAAACTATTAAGCTTTATTTTGCTTAAATTACTAATTGTGTTATTCTTTACTTTTTGGGAGCCACATTTTATTTTGAAAGTTTTAGTTATTGTATATACAGGCATGTTTGCCTTCATTCATGTGTTCTTTTCCATCTAATTTTGAAAAGAAAATCAATAATAGTTACTTCCCTGAATAGATACATCACTCTCCTTTTGCTGTCAAATACCAATGGATAGAGGTTCAGGAAGGAAACTAAAAACACTGAGAACTCTTCCATAGATAAAGATAAAAATTTCTAGATCAGTGGTCTCAAACTCAAATAGAAATGAATCCCTGCAGGTTGACTAAAAAAACACAAATTAATATTATCTATATTTTAATTTATTTATATATACTTTGTCAAACATTTCCCATCACATTTTAATCTGGTCAGGCTACAAGTGGCGTGTTGGGGTCCACATGTTCTATCCTCTTAGAACTGCTTCTTCCTTGATTGTCAATTACTTCCTACACTCCTAGAGGGAGTAAAGAATAAAATACATGATATTATTTTGTAGAAGGTAAAGGTAATATTCTGTAATTCTCATCTCCACTAGCAACCACATCCTCTCCTCACTCAGTCTAGCAGCCTTCATTTCAAGCTCATTCTTGGCACAAAGACATTTTGTTATCATTTCTTAAGTGAGAAGTTAGATGGAACAGTGGATAAAATCCAGGCCTGGAGTAAGGAAGTTTTGTTTTACTGAATTTGTCTGATTTCATACACAAGCTATGTGATCCTAGGCAAGTAATTTAGTCCTATTTGCCTCAGTTTCCTCTTTTATAACATGAGCTGGAGAAAAATGGCAAACCATTTTGTATCTTTGCCAAGACTACTGAAAAAAGACTAACCAACAAATTATTTCTTATTAAAAGAAGAGGCTGACAATACACAGCAAGTGTTAATAAAAAAAACACTAATGAAATAAGAGGGGAAATAAAAGACAAATAGTTTATTTGCCATTACTAGGGTGGGTTATTTAGGCAATATAGTTTATGATTTACTTATATTTATTGATAAATTGCTTTGATTTGTTTGCATTTTCTTGAAAGTGTAATTAAAGCTATCCCCTATTCATTGTGTATTTGTTACCTTGAGTTCTTGTATGAGAGATAAAGACTGTGATATCAAGATTTATGGAAATCTAGGCAGAACAGCAAGAGTAGTCAAACATGAAACAATTTTTTTTTTTGGTCAGGAAGGGAGAGTTTGGACCCTTGAGTTTGGACCTGCTCTGAGTAAGCTCAGATCTTGAGAGGACCTTGGGTTATGGGCTATATAAGGAAAAGTTTCCGAAAAATTAAAATTGTCTAATAGTAGGATGGCCCCTCTCAGGAGGAGATAGGATCCTTGTCCCTATGTTTTCAAGCAAAGGATGGATGATCACTTCTTGGCTCTGTTGCAGAGGGTATTTTTATTTACTGTTGGATTTCACGCCCTCTTAGGTCCCTTATAACACTGAAATTCAGGATTTTGTGATTTACAAAAAGCTGCCAAGCTAGACAAGACAAGCGTGCAAATCCTTAGGCTCCCAGCATTTCATTCCTTCTTCTAGCCTCACTGCCTCTTGCAGTAAAATAACATCTATCATCATATTTATTTGTTTTAATTTTTAAAACAAATCTTCCTACAACAGACTCTCTTTGATTGTCTAGACAGCAAAGATTTAAAACTTTATCCTCAGGGAATCTTTAAAAATTCAGTGCTGCAGTAAAGAATAGTATTCCCAGACATTACCATATTTTTCCTGTATGCTAAGCTAAAAAAAAATAAAATAAAAAATGCTATACAAAGACTTTCAAATGCTCAGACATACAATTAGTTCTAGTAAAGTATAGTAGATGGGGCCATTTCTCTCCTCAAGAATCACTTCCTGAAGGCTGCCCATTATAAAATAAGATAGAAGTTTAGTTTCTATTAGAAAAAGATAGAATTCTAGTTCTATCATCTAAATAACCCATTGCTGGATACATTTCTTTTAATCTCAGAAAAGAAAATATAGACTGTGGAGTTATACAACTTCCCTTTCCAAGTAACAAAAAATGTTTTTAACCATTTTTCAATATATTACTAAAGGTCAGAAGATAAATGGATGGAAAAATTGAGAAATATGATAGATGATATATATGAAAGAAAGACAGAGAGAAAGAAAGACAGAGAGAAAGAAAGAAAGAAAGAAAGAAAGAAAGAAAGAAAGAAAGAAAGAAAGAAAGAAAGAAAGAAAGAAAGAAAGAAAGAAAGAAAGAAAGAAAGAAAGAAAGAAAGAAAGAAAGAAAGAAAGAAAGAAAGAAAGAAAGAAAGAAAGAAAGAAAGAAAGAAAGAAAGAAAGAAAGAAAGAAAGAAAATGAAAGGAAGGAAGGAAGGAAGGAAGGAAAAAAGGAAAGAAAGAAAGAAGGAAGGAGGGAGGGAGGGAGGGAGGAAGGAAGAAATTGAGCATTTATTATTGGGGCAGTTAGATCGCTCAGTAGATAGAGCACCAGGTTGGGGTCAAGAGGAACTGGGTTAAAATCTGGCTACAGACACTTCCTTGTTGTGTGACATTAAGCAAGTCACTTAACTCCATTTGTAAGGATGAAAACAAAACAACACATTTAAGATGGATAGACATTGGTATTAAACACTGGAGATAAAAGATAGTCTCTGTTCTCCAGGACTTTATATTCTCTTTGTGGAAAGCATCACATAAAGACAAACATGGATTAAGCTGTTGTGGCATAGGAAGCAGAAGGTGGAAATAGCTGGGACTCGAATTTAGATGAGATCAAGATAGAAAGTTTGTCTAGTAGAATATTTAGGCGAAATCCAAGGTTTTGGTATGGGATAAAGACCAGGAAGCATAGATGGGAATGATAGTGAGATTGGGATGGGATAACATGGGGATAGTCAGGAAGTCAAAATTATGTGGAAAGTTCAGAGCAAATATGAAAGACTATCTCTGAGAGAAAAATCCAGATCTTTAGGCTCCTAATTAATTCTCTTTATTAAAGTTAGCATGCTTTAGAGCAAAACCCCTGACCTAGGTGAGCTGGTGTGGGGAAATTTATTTGTTGTTTTTCTGTTCATTCACACAAAGTTGGCATAGCAACCTTGGATTATTATTTTTCCCTGAAAGCATCTTCCTTCATTTTTCCACAAAGATTTCAATAATAAAGATTAAATTAGAATTAAAATTAAAAGGGATTAAAATACTGTCCAGTTAACTTTTTCAGTTAGTAATAAATAAATCAATAAAATTAGGCATCTATTATGTTCTACTCACTGTACTATTGTTGTTATTATTGTTCATTCTTTGTTTTTGAAGAGGACCAATGGCATCATGAAGGTGATTGTCATGACTTGCATGTGAACTGGATTTAAGTGGGGCAGAGTTGAATAAAGTTGTCAGCCCTACTCTCTTCCAGTCATTGAAGTCCATTGACAAAATAAAAGTTAGGACAAACGGCAATGGCCCAGTATGCAGTGGGTGACCTCTGAGACTTCCATGTCTGACCAAGCTCTAGGCACTGCTCATAACCTGCTTTAGCTACCTTCATGGCCATGGGAACAAATTATTCCCATCCACCCATTCTGCAGGGGAGTTGAGACATATCAGTTACCCTCAACCTGTCTCCTGAGATGGTTTTACCAGGATGAGGTAATGTGTATACCCTACCATCTCTTGGAATGATGAATGAGAGTTGGGAGAGAAGTAGATAAAAATTGTGAATGAGTATCCCCAAAACAAGCTCAATAAACCCTCACACCAGAGGTGCTCATCCTCCCTGTATACTCCACTTTATTTTAATAAAAACCAAAGAGAGTTCTCTTTTTTCCCCTTCCCTAAAGAGAATCCTAGAGATTCTCTTTATTTGGGACATGTTATTGTGTTTACAATACAATATTTACCCAGCCACCCCATCTCCATCTCTGAACAGAACACGAGAAGCTGCTGAGTATGTAAACATAAATAGAAAAAGACTTCAGAAGAAAATTAAAATATGTGATTCATCCTAAATGTTTCTATAGCTACTTAAACATAGGAATGGAGAACAGGATTCATTTCTATTTTTACTTTTCCAAATATGGTAAAAAACGACAGATGCATTCCCAAATACAAGAGTGAAATATTCCCTGACCTATGACCCATAGGTCTGGAAGAAGTCTCCAAAGGACATTTAGTCCACTCCTCAAGAGAAGTCTATAAATATCATTTAATGATGCTGAAGATAGAACATTCAAAAGAAGTAAAGTTCAGTTTCCTATTAAAATAGTTGTTGAAAGTAAGCACATTCTTATAATTACATTTGAGAAAAATAAAACTTCATGGTATTTTCTCTCTTCAAACCAGAACTCCCTTAACTATTTTCATATATGGAAGCACTGGTTATCCCAGCTTGCAATTATGGGGTCACTTGTTCTTCTCTCATCTTGATTCTCTACATAAGTTCAAAATATTGGCAGTTCTTTTTAATTTTGTTCTTTTCTGTTGTGTCACAATGCTCTCTTCTTCATTCATACTTCCATGTCATTATGATCCAAATCATACAGTCTCCTGGTAGTTTAGGATAAAAATTAGACTTGTAGGTCATTCTAGAGTTAACAAAGGGAAACTTACTTAGCCATAGTAGGAGAAATATATTCAATTATGATATATATATATGTGTGTGTATATATATATATATATATTGAACCCTTACCTTCCACCTTAGAGTCAATACTATGTATTGGCTCCAAGGCAGAAGAGTGGTAAGGGCTAGGCAATGGGGGTCAAGTGACTTGCCCAAGGTCACACAGCTGGGCAGTGGCTGAGGCCAGATTTGAACCAAGGACCTCCCGTCTCTAGGCCAGAATTTCAATCCACTGAGGTACCCAGCTTCCCCATAAGTTTGTATATTTTTAAAGGCAGAACTAACATAATCTGCATGGGGAAAGGGGTTAGGTTATTATTCCTGCCACATAACATTTGAGGCTAAGATTTCATTTAAAAATATTTTTACCATGACAGTCTCCCAAATGGGCTTCTTCCTTACAATCTTTTAACAATAAAATCTGTTGCATACCCCGATTCCAGATTAATTTTTAAAGCATCAATTTCTATATATTATTTTGGTTTAATAAGTCCAAATGGATTCCCATTGCTTGCAAAAGTGTTTGATGACAGGCCATATATGTCAAAGATGTTATTTTGAGCCAATTTTCAATGCCAAGTGGGATTGATCTCTACCATTTGATAGAGGGCACATAGTCTCCCCATTGCTTATAGAATGTCTCTTCATTACCTTTTCCTTACTAGTGAAAGTTTCTTTTCATGACCCTTCCTGATCAATGTCATATTTATCATGATCATCAATGCCTATCTATCTCATCATAACCTATAAGAACAGGGGCCAATTAATCATGCCACTTTTGAAAAATTAGCACCCTCTAGTCTATAAAATTAAGTCCAAGTTCTTCAGCTTACTTGTTGTGGTATTTCCCAATCTTGGTTCTTTATTTCTTTCTATTTGTCTATCTGTCTGTCTTTCTGTGTCTATCTATCTGTCTATCTATCTATCTGTCTGTCTATCCATCTATCTATCTATCTATCTATCTATCTATCTATCTATCTATCTATCTATCCATCCATCCATCCATCCATCCATCCATCTATCTATCTATCTATCTATCTATCTATCTATCTATCTATCTATCTATCTATCTATCTATCTGTCTGTCTGTCTGTCTGTCTGTTTATCCATCCATCTATTTTTCTATCTGTCTATCCATCTATTTGTCTATCTGCCTATCTATCTATCTGTCTGTCTGCCTATCTATCTATAAGTAGATAAATTTACATAGACAGAGCTGTTACCATTAGTGATATACAAGTTCAATATTAAGATACAATATCAGGCAAATCTATGTATCATATCACTGGTTTTCTACATTTATCGATACAGATGTGATATCTATGAATAAAGATGTCATACTTATGATCTATTGATATATCATACATAGATATATTATATAATATATATGTATATAATATGATTGTATCTAATATATTATAGGTATATTTGTATATTATATTTTATAACATATTATTGTATATGCCCTAGATCGAATATATTTTCTTATTTTGTCTTTTCATACACACACACACACACACACACACACACACACACACACACACACACAAATCTTATTCTACACCTTAAATCCATCTCTCTGTCAAGGGGATAAATTAGCAGACTTTAGCACCAGTTCTCTAAAATCATGGATGGTCATTGCATTTATCAGAGTTCTTATAGATTTCAACATTATTTAACTTTAAACTATTATTCTTGTATAAATTTCTCTAGTTCTGCTCATTTCATCTCATGGTTTATACAAGTTTTAAAAATTCTTTGTTTTTATAATAGTGTTGTCCTATTAGAAATGGATCTGTTTCTGCTCAATTAATTCTGCATTAGTTTATATAAGTTTCTGCTTATCTCTTTGAAATAATTGATTTCCTTATTTCTTACAGTAAAATAGTATTCCATCACTTTCATTTATCACAATTTGTTCCATCATTCTCTAGTTGGATAGTGCTTCCTCATTGGTTCTCTGGAATCACAGTTGATAAT
The DNA here is from genome assembly GCF_027887165.1 of Monodelphis domestica. NCBI lineage: Eukaryota > Metazoa > Chordata > Mammalia > Didelphimorphia > Didelphidae > Monodelphis > Monodelphis domestica. The sequence goes on from NC_077229.1 coordinate 441,677,041, forward strand.
TAAATTAACCAGATTCCTTACTATGTTTTTCAAATTCATTTGTTGTTACTATATGATTATCACAATAGAAATTGTTTTCCTGATTCGGCTTACTTTACTCTGAGTGATATCAGATAACTCTTTCCACATTTCTCTTAAAATATTCCCTTCACTATTTTTTGTCACATAATATTCCATTACATTCACATACCAGAATTTGTTCAACCATTTCCCAAGTGATGAACATTCCCTTAATTTCCCGATCTGTTGTAAATATTTTTGTACATATAGAATCTTTTCCTTTTTCTCTTATCTCTTTCAAGTACAAGTCTAGTAGTTTTATGCACAGTTTATTAACTCTTTGAAATCCAGTTCCAAATTGCTTTCCAAAAATAGCTGTATCAATGGTTTGACAAATAGTGCATCAATTTTCTTGTTTCCAAATCTGGATTTTTACCCTTGTGAACTGTCCATTCATAAGTTTAGATCAATGCTTCTCAAAATTTTTGGCCTCAGGAAATCTTTGTACTTTTAAAAATTATTGAGGATCCCAAAGACCTTTTGTTCATGTGGGTTATAGTTATTGAAACTTACTGTCTTAAAAATTAAAATGTAACATCTAAATATATATTTAATCATTCAAAATAACAATAATTAACTTATTTTGTGCTAATATAAATAATACAAGCTTATAAAAATAACTCTTTTACAAAACCAAAGAAAATCTAGTTAGAAGGGTTGTATTATTCTATTATTTTGGCAAAACCATTTAATATCTAATTTAATGGAAGACAATTGGATTCTCATATCTGCTTTTGTGTTCATTCTTTTGTCATATGTTAGTTTGGTTGAAGTACATGAAGAAAATCTGGTCTCAGAATGATATTAATTAGGAAAGAGAATAATATCTTAACATGTTTGATTTATTATAAAAATTATTTTCACCACATGGATTTGAGGTCCCTGAACCACAGTTGGAGAACTATTGCCTTAGAGTATTTGTCTACTGGGAAATGGCTTTTTTCTTGTAATTTTAATCAGTTCTTTATATATCTTGAGAATGAGACCATCAGAGAAACAATATTTTTACAGCCAAATGGGACATTTTATCATCCGTGAACTTCTTTCTTCTTTGTTTATTCATGAATTCTTCCTTAGATCTGCACTCATGAACTCATCCAGAGATCTGAAAGGTAATTTCATCCTCATTCTTCTAATTTGTTTGTGAGCCAGCAGAGATTGTTAAAGAAATAAATCCTGAACACTGAATTTATAAATAACAAGCCATTTTTTGCCACATTGCATGGAAGAGAAAATTAAGGCTTGAATTTAGATTAGACTGTCTCTCTTCAAAAAGTATATTTCTTAGAGAGGTTTTGTTTTTGTTTTTTGTCTTTTTCCAAAAAGATTTTCAGTTCTCACCACTAATAGTTTGCAGAAGAAAACCAAATTCAACATAGATCACAGAAAAGCAACATTATAGAAGAGTTATATGATCTTACCAGTAAGCTATGCTTCAAATAAGCAATTAAAACCAAGAAGCACTCTGAGTTTAAAAATAACATAACTAGGGGTGGAAAAGAACATGAATCTTGTAACCATGGAAAAATATTCTGAACAAATTTAAAAAAATAAAAGAACATAACATACCTGATTTTTAAAAGGCATTCTGTTGCTTTGTGAAGGTGATACAGTTTTTTGAGGCTGACTATTAAGCAGTCTCAGAAACTAAGATTTAGGTCACACATTATCAAGGAAGTATAACTATTACTCATTTATTTCAGCCACATTTGATTCTTTGTGCCTCCATTTGAGGGTTTCTTGGGAAAGATATTGGAGTGGTTTGCCATTTTCTTCTCTTGTTCATTTTACAGATGAGGAAACTGAGGCAAACAAGATAAAGCAGATTATTTGGAATCACACAACTAATAAATGTGTGAGGATGAATTTCAACTCAGGTCTTCATGACTCTAGTCCTGGTGATCTAGCCACTGCACCAACTAGCTGCCTCTGTAAAACTAGTAGTTATTAGTAAGCTCCTAATCTTGTTTTAAGTCATTTTATGTCAGTATGCTAGAGAATGCTTTATGTTTAGTATTTCCTTTATGCTGAGGGAATGAATAACTGTCCCATATCTGATTCATATTTTATTTTCTACTTCTTCCATTGAGGAGACTATAGACAGGGGCCCAAACCCAAGTTTTAAATAATTTTCCCCCAAATCGCCAGTTTAGGGGATGTATTGTGCCAAAAATGTGGGGAAATGGACCATTTTCACTAAAGCCATGCTCTGTCCAGGACCAAGCCTAGATTACATTAGAGAATGGATGATTACTCAATCCCTTGGCTCACTAATGGTTCCTTTTCTTTCTTTTTTTAAACCCTTACTTTGTGTCTTAAAATTGATTGTAAGTAATGGTTCTAGGGCTAGGCAATTGGGATTATGGGATTTGCCCAGGGTCACAAAGTTAGATAGTGTCTGATGTCAGAGTTGAACCTAGGACCTCCCATCTCCAGGTCTGACTTAAATTCAATTGAGAGTTCATGTTAAACCTAAAAACTCTGTGGTTCTCATTACTAGTTTAGTAGCACTTAAAATGACTGTCTTAACATAATTGTGACAAAAATTAAATTCCAGGAATTTTACCATTTTCTTTTTTCTTGCAAGATCATTCCCAAAAGTCGAATTACTTATCTTTTTATAGACTAATTTAATAGGGATAATTCAGCTAGCATCCCTGACACCCATCTTGTCAAAGAAAAATAGTCTGATACCATTGCCAAATACTGGAGCAAAAGAATGTCCAGCCTTGGTAATACGGAAACTCCCTGACCTTCCTCCCTCTCCTAGCTAGCCTGATGATGGTACACCATTCTCCAGAGGGCTGCAGAGGTGGGCCAAGTTTCAGACCATATCTATCCATGCCACACATGATCCATGTCTTTACATTTGGACACATCAATCTGGAAAAAAAATATGGTACCTTGGCCCAAATATCTTACAAAACAAAATGTATAAAATGTTTTAATATTGTTTCTCTAAATAAAAAAATAAATATTTTTCTATTATTCTACATTATTTTCAAGGATAGAAAATAAGACTAGAGCAAAAAGGAGTAAAGATGATGAGTATGAATCATATTTTTTAGTTAAGCTATAAAATAGTAAGGTTTTGGCTTTATTTGTGGCAATCTTTGAATTTTTGTATTTCCTTCTTTTTAATGACATGAACAATGTCTCTTCTTTATAATGTACTTAACCAAGGTTAAATACATCCTTGGAACACTTCGACTTTTTCTAGTTTCTGCATTCCATTTTCCCTTCTTCAATAGCTAATAAGTAAACTGTCTTTTTTTTGGAAAGGAGATTTTTCAAGACTATTAGTTGTACTTTTTTCTATTCTTTACAAAGTAATTTGCAGAAACTATGGAATCTTCTTCCCTATTTTATAACAATGTAAAATATTTTGTGGAGTATTATTTAATATTCGACATCTAGGAGAGAGGAGATATGTATAGATAAACAGATATTTACTTACTTACAAAACTATGTTTACATATGTATATTTAATATATTCAATAAATATTATATGTACTTATATATTATAAACAATGCATATGATATATAAAATAAAAACATATACACATGCATGTGTATGTCAGTATATACATGTATATATAATAGTTTAAAATTACACCGAGACTTAGAACACCCATTTACAAGGAGAAAACTGTGAATTCTAGTTAGGAAATTAAAAATTAGATAGAATTGGGAAAACTACTTAAGGAAATGTCAGACAAATCTAGTATCTTTGCCAAGAAAACCCCATGGACATCATTGACATACTATCATCCACAGGGTCTTGAAGACTCAGACATCAGTGAATGCCTAAACAACCACAACAGCAACAATAAATTTTGGAAACTGTAGAATGAGATAATTAGTAATTTATTGTACCCGCACTATAATAATACTTAAGTTACAACTATTATGTTAAGAGTGGATATTTACTTACACATTTAAGAAAAAAAAACACTGCTAAACATTTTTTTGGTTCATGTTCTACTTTTATTATGGGCATGTAATTTGGCCAATTCAACATCTTGATTTAATTGTCTTTATATGTTTATAGTAACTATTCACATTTTTATAGCACTCCAAAGTTGACAAACCACTTTTGTCATAATTCTAGGTAGTAGATAATCTAAATATTATCTCCATTTTTAAAATAAGAAAACCATCTCAGAGAAGTTAAATGGCTTGCCCAGAAACACATAGCTAATAAGTGTTGAGTTGGATTCAAAACACATCTTTTTTATAACAACACTCTTTGCAAAGCACTACATTTCCACACATTTGCAAAATTTCAAATGAAATTAAGTTCAACAAGTTTCCTAATTTTGCCAATCTATAAGGACTATACTTAAAGGAAAAGGACCTGTGTTCAAATCCTAGACCTCAAACTTTATGAATCTCCTTTAACTATCAAATGAGAGTGTTACTAGATGATCTCACTGGGTCCCTTCCAACTCCAAATCTATGATCTTTGGTCCTCATACTTTTATTATCACCATTTACTTAAGACAAATTTAATCATGTAGAATTATAGAAATCTCTCCATTTTTAAAAAAATGTTTTTGTAATTAGCATGCCATAAAGAAAGTAATATAAATTCTTCACTCATTCATACTCTGTACACAGCATTATTCTGTGGCATCTCTACCTTTATGGAGCTTTTACTCTATAATAGTAATGACAATTAAAAATAATAACAATAACAATATCTAGCATTTTATAGCGTTTTAAGATTTTCAAAGCACTTCACATTTTTGTGTCATTTAGTAGTCATAACTTTAAAAATTAGGAAACTGAGTCTGGGTGAGAGGTTTAATCTCAGGGTCACACAACTGCTAAGTATCTAAGACAAGTTTAGAACTCAGATCTTTTTAATACCAAATCTAACAAAGGTTATGACTGTACCACCAAGTTACCAACAATCTAGAAAAGAGATAAAATAAAAATGTCCACATTAATAAAATAGATGACATTTGAAAATGTTAAACTAAGAATCATGTGACTTAGATTCATGTCAAGGCTTTGGTAGTTATCTATTATGTGTCTTTGATCAAATCAATTAACTTCTCAAGGTATCAGTTTCTTTATCCATAAAATGAGAGCTTGGGACTGAATGATTTCTAAGGTTTATCTCAAAAGCCTATAAATACTACACACACACACACACACACACACACACACACACACACACACATATATATATATATATAAATTAGATATTACATTTGTATACATTAATTTCATATATGAAAGATATGAAGATTAAATTTAACTCTCTCCTAATTGTGAAGATTTAATTGTAAGCCCTGCCCATTTTTAGATTTAATCACCAAAAGTGTAAACAATCTACTTAAATGTTGAGTAAGGAGATCTGTCTGATTTTAGATCTAATCACCAAAAGTATAAACATCCCATTTAATCATTAAGTGGGAGGTCTGTTAGCCCCATTTCCAATAGTGGGTGATGAATCAGAATCAACTGATCGCCTCCTAGACAGTCCTAAGCAAGCTTTAGAATATGATTTGTCCACATAAAAATTAGGGGAAAGCACAAGAAGTGACACAAAAGAAAGTGTCTTTAAAAGGGAGTGACAACTTCCTGAAGGGAGTTCTACTGAGAATTCTTCATCCTTTGGAGTGGAGGTTGATGGAGAATCTGCTGACTTGGACCCGAGACCCTGTACCTGGTGAGGTTGTTCTAAAATCTCTTCCTTTGGACTGATAAGTGGTGAGTTAAAAGCTGACTATTTACTGTTCGATTTTTCTGAAGAAATTAGCCTCAGGAGAGACTTACCTCTTGAGAAAGACTTCTCCAGGTCTTCAGCGTTGCTGAGGCCTAAGGACTAACTCTCCCTGTCTAGGTTGATCCAGGGGCTGGGAGTAAATTACTTAGTGCTTAGGCTAGATATCTTACCTTATCCTCTGATTTTCTTACTTTACTCTTTCTATATTTTGTAAATAAATTGTATATAAATCTCTTTGGAATAAATTAAATTCTTGGCAAACCTATTTTAAATATAATCCAGTTCAAATTTTTTAATATAATAACTCCTTTTTCCCCCTTACAGAGAGTTACAGAACAAGGAATCCTATGGGCAGAAGGTCCAAATTAAGTAAAATGTCATAAAAAAATGTTATTTGGGATAGACATTAGAGAAATGCAACAGGCTAAGAGAGAGTTGTTACAGGCACAGGGAACTATCAAGATTCAGAGACAGAAGATGATATACCATTTTAGAGAGATAGAATATTCAGGTTTGAATAGAATGTCAAATGCAAGAAGAGAAATAATATGAAATAAACCTGGAAAAGGATTAAAGTATTTTTAAGGAAAAATAAACAATGGAATAAAAAAGTAAAAATTGGGAGGTATTATTCAAACTTCTTAAAAACTTAAGATAAAGAACAGAAAGGGTGGGGCTTTTGATTTGAGATAACATTGTATTGTGTGGAGAGATATCTTATGCCAGGAAGCATAAAATTTTGGCATTATTAAGAATCTCAGAAGTCTCGTCTACAAATGAAGCTAGATTCCCACCAACAATAGCCTGGATAAGTGACTAATCAACTTCTACCTGAAAGCTTTCAGAAATGGAGAATCTACTAGTTTCCAAGATAGGCCACTTTACACTTTAAAAAGAATTGACATCTGTGTTTTTATATCTCCTAAATTTCTTAATATATGCCCTCCAAGACCTTTTAGAAAGCTGATGTAGGGACAGAGAGATAAAGTCAACCAGTTTAAACTCTTATATACACCATGTTCAATTATATATATTGTATTGCTCACCCATATTCCTCTACTTGAGCATATAAGGAAAGAGAGGCTCTCTAATATTGCTTCTTTGGGTCCAAGTTTGGGAGTTATCATTTCATACCTTTTGATTTAGCTTGCTTTATTATTGTTGTTTTATTGTTTACATTTTTGTAGTCACTGTATATACTTTTTTCTTACTTCTATTTATTTTTGTATTGTCGTTGTCCATATGTCTTCCTATGTTTTCACTCCATTCATAATTTCTCCTATTATAGTAATATTCTATTATATTTGTTTTACTACCTATTTAAATATTTCCTAAAAAATGGACATCCACTTTGCTAATGGTTCTTTTGTGGGACAAAAGTCATGCTATAAACATTTGGTCTATACTAGTCTTTTCATTTTGTCATTTACCTCTTTGAATCACATGCCTAGTGGTAGAATCTCGGTGTCAAAAGTTATGGATATTTTAGTTGTTTTCTGAGTATAATTCCAGATTGCTTTGCAGAATAGTTCAATGGGATTCAGGGAGTCAAGATAGTAGTATAGAAAATCCCTTAGCTGAGGTCTCCCAAGTTCCCCTGAACTCAAATAATATCTCAAATTGAATTCTGGAGTAGCAGAACTAATAAAAAGTCAAAGTGAATTAATTTTCCATCATAAGACAATCTAGGAAGTTGGCAGAAAAGAGAGGTGAGAGCCTGTAGGAGCAAAGTATGGACCAAGCAATGCAGGTTGAGCCTTAAAGGAGACACTTCAGGAGCTCTCAGCTAACAGACTAGGGTAAGATCATATAGTTGGTCAGGAAGAGATTGTAGGGGACTCTTCAATGGAGCTGGGTTGAGTATCCTTTTGTATTGCCCATGTGCAGCTCAAGATCATAATCCCATGGCTAAAAGAAGAGATAACAATTGTCTACAGGGGAGCAGGGCCCTGGCTGAAGACACAAGGTGAAGAGGAGTGCTTGTGGCTATTCATTGGGGGAAGAGATTCTGTTCTCAATTCTCAGACAGAGAGGAGCACTGACAATTGTGACTGTAGGAGAGTAGGAGACACAGTCACAGTCACAGAGCAAAAGGAGTACTAGAACTTGTGGCTACAGGGGAATAATGTCCCTTCCTGGGTAAAGATCAGAGCAGAGGCCAAGAGAGCAGAGACTATACATCTCCTTAAAGGAAAAATTGGGAAATGAAACGAGAATGATATAAAAAATAGGAAAAAAGTCAATAATTTGCAAGAGTTTCAAAACAATTTAACATATTTAAGAAAATCATACTTTAAAAAGTAAAATTAGCTAAATGGTAATAGAGGCACAAAGATACAATGAAGAAATGAAGATTCTGAAAGCAAAAACTGGTCAAATGGAAAAAGAGGTACAAAAATTGACTGCACAACAACTCCTTAAGAAATAAAATTGGCCAAATAAGAAAGATACATCTGAAAAGCCGAATTCCAGAACTCCTTGCCAAGAAAAAAATATTACAAGTAGCTAGAAAGAAATAATTCAAATATCATGGAGTCACAGTTAGAATCATACAAGATTTAGCAGATTCCACATTAAAAGTTCTAAGGGCTTGGAATATGATATTTTGGAAGGTAAAGGAGCTAGGATTTTAACCAAAAATAAACTACACAGAAAAACTGAATAAAATCCTTCAGTAGAATATTTAATGCATTCCATATTATGGAGAGGTAGGGAATAGAGTTGAATAGAAAATTTATCTTTCAAATACAAAACTCAAGAGAAGCATAAAAAAAAGGCAAACTTGAAAGGGAAATCACAACGGTAGCAATAAGGTTAAAATGTTTCATTTCCTAAGATCAAAAATAGAAATTTATGCCAGTTCCTTACATAGTTTCACTATTAGACCATTTAAACTATCATACTAGAGCTATATCTAGCTCTAGTCGTTCTGCTGAGCTTTAATCTAAGTTCACTAGATTAATGGTTATTTTACTACCAAACGTATCTCAAGCTCAGTGTCTAAAATTGAACTAATTATTCTTTGCTCAAAATATACTTTAAAAAAATCTGGCAGAGACACACCATTCTTCTACTCTTCTTGGTTCATTATATTGGATTTATACTTAACTACTTAGTCTTCCTCACCCCACATAGTCAATCAGTAGACAAACTTTTGTATTTTTATCTGCATTCTATATCTCAGAGCTAGACTCTGTTTTTTTATTTACACAGCTAGCACCTCAGTTATTTTCATGAAGAATCTTTTTTGAAAAAGCTTATGCCAAATATTTTAATAGAAAATGGCAATTATGTTACAAGAAATGATTTTTATTTTGTTTTTCTTTGGACCAATAAGAAAAATAATTACTTCATGTACCTTCTTTTTAAAGCCTTACCTTCCATCTTGGAATCAATACTGGGTATTGGTTCCAAGACAGAAGAGTGTTAAGGGCTAGGCAATGGGGGTCAAGTGACTTGTGTAGGGTCATACAGCTGGGAAGTATCTGAAGCCACATTTGAACCTAGGTCCTCCCATCTCTAGACCTGGCTCTCAATCCACTGGGCTACCCAGCTGCCCCCTTATGTACCTTTTTTTTAATTCTTATTTTTCTGTCTGAATTGAAATTAAGTATTGATTCTGCAGTGAGAGCTAAGTAATTGGAGTTAAATTGTTAAGATAAAAAATTCTCAAGAGACTGAATCCTAATTTAAAATTATTTGTTAAATATTGAAAAGCAGGCCAGAGAAAGAAAAGGTCTCCAGCCAAGCATGGCCAGCTGTTTGCTCAGACAGCCTCCTCCAAGAGCTGGCTTGAAACATATAGCTTCCCACTCTGACTTTCCAGCCAAAAAGTCCCCACTTCCTCTAGCTACTCCAGTTTATGCTCTTAACGTTGTCCCTTTCCAAAGCCTCTGACTGAAGGGCTCCATCCTCACTCTGGGCAAGAGCCAAGAGTCTTTCTGCCTACGAGTCATGAGAACTTTTGAGAATAGCAGCACAGAACTCATGCCTGCCACTATCTCTCCTTTACCCCATCATCTTAAGTAGCTTTTTTATATAGATAAACCACAGGCTTTATTTGCATTCTTATTCAATACGAGTGTGGAGTTAGAAGCAGAGTTATATTTAAATCTTAATATTAAGCCTTTCTTCTTTAAAAATCTAGTCTGTCTTGAGGTGCCAAAGAAAGGGGTACAGGCTGATGGTACATTTTCACAGTTACTTGTCCAGGGTCATACAGCGAGGACCTGTCTGAGGCCAGATCTGAACCCCAACTCCAGGCGTGGTGCTCCATTCACATCCAAACGAGCTGCCTCTATTTAATTTCTTTAAGGAGGATTTTAAACCATGGTTCCCACTAAGGTGCAAAGTTTTCTCCATGAAGACCATTGTAGTTTATTGATGTGTTCAGTGTCTTTTATATAGAATGAAGAGGTAAAGAGATCTTTTTTTCCAAAGAACATGATAAAAATTTCCAAATTTGATAATTTGAATGCATTTAAATCAACATATTTAAATATATGTTTGCTTATGAGTAGTATAAATTTTAAAAATAGTAACAAGAAGAAAAGGGGGAAAAACATGTTTACAAAAAGTTTGGTAAGAAAACTAAGCTGGATCACCCAGAGGGCATTTAAGGATGAAAATGGAAGGACAAAGAACAGAGGAAAAATGAAAATCTGTCAAAATTTCTATGATGAAATCTTTTCTTTATCAATACTTGTTAGACCGGCACATTTGTAATCCCACACCAGGCTCAGAAATGCTTTCAGGGAAAACAGAAATGGCACTGAATAAAACAAAAATGGGAAATGCAATTGCAATAGCTCAACTATCCATGGAGAACTCTTTTGCTGAAGCCAAAACAATTCTGAGAAGAACCGAAAGAGCATTCCTCCAGGTATCCAAGATATATAAATCATGGAAAAGGTCTCTGACCTCTTATTGGGAAAAAAAAGCAATGGAGAAAACAGCAACTATTTATCCAATGCTTACTTTCCACATGTGTCCATATGTGCATATGCATTATAAAATATGTGTATGCATAAAGAATATATTTGATAAGGATTTTAGAAGGGAACAGGCAGGCTTTTGTAGGGAATATTCCACTGGAGATCCCATCTGCACTTTCACTGAAACATTGAATAAGGAAATAGAATTGGCACTAAAGAAAATAAAAGTGGCATGAGCAGCTGAAGGAGACAAGTATACACTGGGGATTATTCATGCTGGAGATAGGAGAGTTTTGAGGAAATTAAAAGAACAATGGAGGAGCAGGTGCAGCAGGAAATAGCAAGCCAGGGCTGAACTCCTACCCAGATCCATCAACCAAAGCACTCTGCCAATGTGGTCGCTTGCCACCCAGCATCTCCAATTTGGAAGAGAGGCAGCAGCAGCAGACATCAGACTTAGACAACTCAAGGTTAGGTCCATCCCAGAATCATCTTCAACACTCATTGGACACTATGAAGTTCAGTATTCACCATTACTCTTATGATCAAGTCTTTTCCCTTTTGTTTCTCTCTTTATCCTTATATGAACCAATCACTCACCATGTAAGCACCAACCACAACCCACTCCAAGTCAAGCACTTCATTTGCTGCACCACCCACCTGCCTATAGATTTTGTCAATCAATTTTGAAGCTCTTATTATTACATATACTGAAATATGCTGATATAATCATAGAGAGCTGCAGAAAACATCAGACTTTGAATGATAAAGAATTGGAGAAATGCCCCAAAACTAGAGAAGGAAATGTTATCTTGATTTTTGCAAAGAAGGAAAAAAAACCCAAGGGTTGGTGATTGCTTAAGCAAAATAATTAATTTCTTTGGACTTAATTTCCTCAGCTATAAAATAATGTATCTGAACTACATAAACTCTTTCTTAAGGTCCCTTCTAGATCTAACCCCCCATGATTATGTGATTCTTTTATTAATTCTAAGCTTAACAATTTCTAGTGAGGGATAAATCAGAGCACATTTTTAAACAACATTTTAAAAAATCTGGAAATCACTAAGTATAAATAAAGACAAATTTATTGCATTTTCTTCATTTCCTTACCTGTATAGGTACATATAGTCAACAATAAGCACTTCCTATTATGGGTCAGGTACTGTAATCAGAAAGGTACTGAACAGAAAGGCAATAGGTAATCTCTGCTCTGAAAAAACTCACAGTCTAATGTGAGAGATACATGCAAACAACCATGTGTGAAAAGATATATGCAAGATAAATTGGAGATCACAAGCAGACAAAAGGTATCCTATAGATGGTGAGATTTTAGTTGAGAATTGAAGAAAGCCAAGAAGGGGAGATAATGAGAGAAAGAGAATTATAGATATGAGACACCAGCAGTGGAGTTGGCAGCAGATGGCATACCTTATAAAAGGGGCAACAAGAGGGTCAGAGTCACTGGATCACAGAGTGTATGGCAGGGAATAAGGTATAAGAAGACCAGAAAGGTAGGAGAAGCCCAGACTACTAAGGTCTTTCAATGCCAAAAAGGGGACTTTTATATTTGATTCTGAAGGCAGTAAGCCCATGGAGTTTACCTAATAGGGAGATGATGTAACATGATTGAACCAGTACTTTAGGAAGATCATTTTGAATGTTGGAGTGAATGAACTGGAATGGGAAGAGATTTGAGGCAAGGATATCAATGAGTTGTCTATTGAAATAGTCCAGAAATAAGATGATAAAGGCTTACTCTAGGGTGGTAGAAAGATCAGCAGAGAGAAAATCATATATATAAGAGACATTATCAAGGTAAAATCAACAAGATTTGGCAACAGATTGGATATGGGGGGGATAGGGAATTGAGGGTGACATGTAGATTGCCAACTTGAGTGCCTGGGAAAATAGTGGTGCTCCCTGAAATAATGGAGAAATTTGGAAAGAGATGGGATCTGATGGAAAAGATAATAAATTCAAACCAATAGATTTCTTTGGTGTCTGGAAATGTGCTAAGTGCCAGGGACACAAGTGATCAAAAATCCCTTGCTTTGAAGGGAACCAGAATAGCAGGGGCTAGTGGGGATGGAGTGAACCACACTAACTTCATCTTGCAACTCAGTTCTGGAATTAGCTTAGTTCACTTTCAATTCAATTATAGATCTAATTCAATTTCTGGTGGGGTTTTTTTGTTGTTGTTCGTTGTTGTTATTTTTGAGAAGACTTTATTTAGTTGGAAGAATTGTGAGAAAACGTTATTTCACCCTAGCTGTCCATGACTGGGAAGTTGGACCACCTCTACTTTAACTGAGGGCTTAGGTTATGCTGAACAAAAACCTGGTCAGACCCAAAGAATGATGCAAGCAGTTTTCTCACAATTATACATCTCAAGCAACTCTTATGCCTTATCTGAAAACTTTCCCCCTATACAAGTCAATCAGCTATTGTATCCATGTCCCTTTGATTGAATACAGAGACTTGGGAGGAGTAGGACACCTCTTTTTCTGATTTCAAGAAATAGAATTTGCCATTAGTAGAGATGATAATTGAATGAATGGGTTCTACAGAGAACACCTTGTGAAAAGGTAGAGGACAAAGAAAATAAAGATCAAGGCACTCTTGGAGACATCTACTATTAGAGAGCATGGTTTGAATAAATTTCAGTTAAGGAGAATGAGATAGAACAGTGATATGGAGAGGAAGAGAACCAGGATAGAGCAATGTCATGGAAACCTAGAGAGAAGAGACTATCAAGAAGAGAGTAATCAACTGTCAAGGCTGAAGGAGAAGACAATGATAGAAGGTATTTGGGTGATGTGAGATAAGGAAGAGGGGAGAAGAAGGAGATCTTTGAAAATGGCCTCATTTGTTTCAGTAAAATATGGATCAAGTTTTTCAGCTTAGAGAGTAGAGGGAAGAAAAGTTAAAGGACAGTTGAGGAGAGATGAAAAGTTCAGAAAAAGCTATTATAAGTGAATAGATTAGGAAGACAGAAAAGGATTGCCTTGCCATGATGAGTAGGCCACCTTATGGATGTAGACAATGTAAGTTTTATTTGATCCAGAAAAACTAAAGAATTTGTCCAAGGTCTCATAAAGAGTAAATGTAAGAGAAAGGATTTAAATCCACTATTTTTTCCTCTTTCCAATGTACTCTGCTACCTCAAGGGTTTAGTGGTAAGTACCTTTAGTAAGAGAAATCTATCCAGGAAGAGAACGGAGATGTACACAAATAATTATGGCATAGAGGTAAAGAGGGTTATATCAGTATAGAGAAGGAAGAACTTACTCTGACTTGGAAGAATGGGTAGGATTCAAAAAGCCAGGAAGAACAGAGAACCTCACACTTAACACCAAAATTTAAAATGATAGCTAGCATTATACATGCCATAAACAAAATTGAAAACTGTCTAAAAGGCCTGGAATATTAGGCAAAATCTGAGATTAAATTCCTAAGAGAAAACATAAATTCATATATTTAGTTAAAAAGAAAAGCAAATACAAAACTTCAGGGTAAGGCTACAAGGCAGTTTATGTACAATGCCTAGAAGAATGATGTGGCTGATAAAAATGCTAACATAATCTTGGATGCAATAATAAGGATATAGTATCAAAATAATAGAAAATTATAATCATTCTACTCTCTCTAATAGATGACATTTGGACTATAGTGTTGAATATTGGACATCATACTTTCATAGGGAAATTAACAAAATGGAAGTTATCTAGAGTATGCTGTTTGGGAGGATAAGAGGATAAAAATCCAAAACTATTAATGAAACCATTGATTTATGGTCAAAAATGGAAAGAAAAAGAAAAAAGTGCTTACCCTCTTGTCCTGTGACCTTTACCTTTGGAATGTGATCATGAAATGTGATTTCCAACCTAATATCTTTTTCCCCCAATGGGGCAACCTTCTCCTTAATCTCTGCCTTTGCCCCAGACAGTATGAACAAAGAGAAAATAATGACTAGAATATCATGGTTCACTACTAGGTCTATATCCCAAAGAGATCAAAGAAAGGAAAGAAGGAACTATTTGTATAAAAATATTTATTGCAACTCTTTTTGTGGTGGCAAAGAATTGGAAATTAAGATGTCCCTCCGTTGGGAAATGGTTGACCAGGTTATGGTATATAATTACAATGGAATACTCTTGCACCATAAGAAATGGCAAGATAATTACAGAAACAACAGGGTAGGATTGGTCTGAATTGATTCATAATGAAGTAAGCAGAACCAGGAGAACATTGTATAAAATAACATTAATATTGTGCTGATAAATTGTGAATGTTTTAACCACTTATCAGCAATACAAAGATCCAAGACAATTCCAAGAGACTAAAATGAAAAATGTTATCCACCACCATAAAATAAAAGGAACAGATGGTGTCTGAATGCAGATTGAAACATCTTTTTACACTTGATTTTTTTATGTTTCTTTTCTTTTCATAAATGATCTGTCAAAGATGGTGAAACATTTCAACTTTCCCTTCATTCTCTTCCTATAGATGGTTAGCATTTACTCCAAGATTTTTCTTGGTTCTTCAAATTAATCTTAATTCCTGAGTAATTGCAAAGTATGCTAAAACCTTATTATTAATATTACATTATTACTTGCTATAACTTTGTGATATCAATGGCCAACAAGTTTCAGGAGAAAGAACCAATAAATGCAGATTGCCCATAGTTAATAAAGCAATCAAGAGGACAAATTTCTATTTGAATCTTGGGGCAGAAGGATCTTTTTCTTTCCCTGTGCACTTATTGGAGTCTTTCTCAGGAAAAACAAAAACAAAACTCCACAGATAATCTGGGTTTTAATAAACTTTCCAAAACTAAGAATTAAACTAGATCTAGAGATTTTCTTCCCTCAGTCTAAATTGAGCTGAGTAATTGATGGTCTGCTGAGAGTTGAATAGGAGTTAGTGAAACATGATATCTCCCCCCCACACACACACACACACTCAAAGACTTTGTTACCTTTTTTCCAATTGTCTGTAGTGACAATTTTTAGCATTCATTTCCTAACATGTTTCAATCTAAATTCTTTCCCTCCCTCTCACCCATTTCCCTGAGGCAGCAGTAGTATGATATCATGTGCTATCATGCAATACATATTTCCATATTTTTCATGTTTTGAAAGAAGACCTATATCACACATACAAGAATACCTGCCAATCTTGTGTCATTCCATGTCCTTCAAAGTTCAAAAGAAGTCAATCCATAATACCAGAGATCTTCTGTGCTACAATCCAGTATCATTGAGGTAGCAACGAAACATTCTGCTAGAACATCAATTTCTCGTTCTCCCAGGTGACCAGCTCATCCTCTCTTTCTATTCTTCATTTCTCCAATGACATGCCTCACTCCCATTCTTCGGAGTTCCTTGGCAGTTATATGCTGAGACCTCCCGACACCTACTATAGACCTTTTATACCCAGCTTTAGTTTTTATGAAGCAATAATGTTCTAGATTTCATTACTATATGGCAAGACCAACAGATGAAGATAGTAGCTCGCAAGAGGACCAGATTCCTGCAAAGTGAAGTTTCTAGTCACTAATTTACACTTTGTAAAAAAACTGTTGTATTCTGTCTCTTTATCTTTTTCTCTCTTCTGTTTCTTTCTCTCTGTTTATATGTGTTAGTCAACCAATAAACAGTTCTTAAGAACCTATTTTGTGCCAGTCACTGTGCTAAGAACTGGGGAATCAAAAAAGAGGCAAAAGACAATATCTGACCTCAAGGACTTCACAATATAATGGGGGAGACGAGCAAACAAATATGTATAAATTAGATATATGTGTACATTTCTATATGTATGTATGAAAAGTAAGAAATAATTGAAAGAGTAAAGGCATAAGAATGAAGAGAAATTGGGGAAGACTTCCCAAAGAT
Source organism: Monodelphis domestica (assembly GCF_027887165.1). NCBI lineage: Eukaryota > Metazoa > Chordata > Mammalia > Didelphimorphia > Didelphidae > Monodelphis > Monodelphis domestica. The sequence continues at coordinate 441,693,672 of NC_077229.1, forward strand.
AATGGTATTTTAGTTGAACCTTGAGGGAATCTAAGAAAACTAGTAGGTAGAAATGAGGAAAGAGCATTTCAGGTCTGGGAAACAGTCAGAGAAAATGCCTCTAGCCAAAAGACAAAGTGACTTGTTTGGGGAGCTTCAAGGAAGTTAGTGTCATCAAATCAATAGAGGAGAGTAAGTTGTAAAAAAAAGACTAGAAAGATGAAACATGGTGGGTTGAGGTGCTAGACGATGAAGGGCTTTAATGTCAAAGAATGATTTTGTATTGCATCCTAGAGGTGTCAGTCCCTGGAGTATCTTTCTTTTTCCCTGCCTCTAGAGAATTAGAGTACTAAATATATATATGTGTATATTTAGTATATATTTAAAATATTTAATATGTATATTGCATATTATGTAGTATAAATATTAATAGAAATTCAGTGTGAATGTAAGGATTCTGAAATAATAAAGAAAATAGTGATTAATTTTATTTTTTTCAATTATTAATACTAAACTCTTGTAGAAGCAAGGTTCTATTATTCAACAGGACATAAGATTTTACAAAGAAATGATGAAGATCTAGTTGGAATTCACTTTGAAGAAAGCTCATGAAATCATCAATTTAGAGCTAGAGGGGTCTTAGATTTAAGGTCTAACCCTCTCATTTTATAAGTGAGGAAATAGATCCAAAGTGGGGGGCGGAAACTGAGTTGACATGCCCAGGATCACACAAGTAATAAATGGCAAAGTCAGGAAGTCAGGAATAGAACCTACTCTTCTGGTTTGGAATTCATTTTTTTTTTCTGTTGCAATAAAATTCTATGTCAAAAAAAGAGCTGTGAACAGCTATTTTCCTGGTTCAACTAATTTATGACAATTAAATGATGCATTTTATAGTTCTGGGAAAACTTCTTAACCTAATTGTATTTCTCTCCCATTCACCTCTCATGCCCTAATAAATATTTGCTATTCCTCTCCAAAATCAAATATAGCTAATGTAGGAAATAGTAGATTTACACCTTTAGACAGCCTTCCTTTCAAACTCTTGGTGAACAATGGGATACTAGTAAAGTAATGAATGACTCTATAAAAGAAGGATTTATTAAGCAACTATTCCATGTCAGACAACCATATAAATCAAGGCATCAGATTATTATGAATTTCTCTCTTTTGACAAGGAATTAACTGTCCCAAGTTGCTACAGGAATTGTTGTCTTAAAGAAATGACCAATTTTTCTAAGAAGATCTAACTCCAATATTATATTTTTACCATTTTTAACATAATAAATACCTGATCTCAAAAGGGACCTTGGACTAACAATTATATTTGTATTTTCTGAACCTAAAATCATTATTTTGTCCTTATCCTCTAAACAATTAGCACTTTAAAAAGCTTTTGAATGATTTGTTTTTGCACTATATAGAAATTGAATGTACATTCCTATTGCTATTCAAGGGTCCGTTTTATTTACAGTTCTGCTTTGCTCACATTCAATATTTCTGTTTATTGGCATCCTTTATTTTTGGTGAAATGTTTCCATTTTGTCATGAACACTATTCTTTTGTCATGTAAGTAGCTAGATGGCTCAGTAGATAGAATGCAAGGCCTGGAGTCAAGAAGATCAAAGTTCAAGTCTATCCTTCAACATTTAATTAACTGTGTTGTTGGATAATTCACCTATCCTCTGTTTGCCTCAGTTTCTTCATTTGCAAAATGGGGAAAATAATAGCATCTTCCTCCTAGGGGTGATGTGAAGATGATATTTATAAAAAGGGTAGGATGGGAAGAGAATAATGGAAGCTTTGAGGGTTCTAGACTAGGCTTTTGTATACTTTCTCTGAAAATATATGTGTAATAGGTTCTGTCAACACTTTATGTTTGTAATTTTACAACATTGGCATTGAAGAAGTTATTTGTTCCTTTTAGGTTCATTGTCTGTAATTATGATGTCATTCTGTGGTGTGGACTGCTGAAAGAAGTCCTCTTGTAGGATGTGGGGTTCAAATAGCAAATACATGATTGATTTAGAAGATGCTTTCCCATTCATTATCTTTTTTAAATATATACATATATATTAATTAAGTAGGTGAACACAAATACAATGAATTTTTTAATTAATGAGGTATAAGCTTTAATTTTATACCATTCCAATTACTCTTGACTATTACATATTCCCCTCTTAATCATATATGATATTTAACAAATATTTCATTTAATTAAATACTATAATAAATTTGATTTAATTAAAATACTTACTTTAACAAATATTTATTAAGCACCTACATTGTACAAGGTATTGTTTAAAGAGATTTTAAAATGATCCATTCCAACTTTGAAAAAAATTGATGCATGTAAGCAACCAATAAGGATTCCAGATGACAAATGATAAGTCCCAATTCTTGGCAGAAAGGCACAGAATGAGACATTTCCAGACAAAACCAATGTGTCGATTTATCTTATGCTTGCTTATTTGTTATAAGGTGGCCCTTTGGGAAGGAAGGTGAAAAATTAGGGGAAGTACTGGAAATGACAGAGATACTAAGCGAGAGAGAGAAACAGACAGAGACAGAGACAGAGAAAATGTCAATAAATTATTTAAGAAATACATAAAATAAAGGAGAAGAACATTCAGAAAGGGACACAGATAATCAGGGCAGTATTGTGACAACAATGTGAAATATGAAATATGTAACAACAACCAGAAAGAATCTATATCCATCCTTCAAAGTGTTTCCTATTTATTGTGAAGGGAGGCTAAAGATAAGATATGCACAGATGATATGATAAGTTGTCTCTCTATCAACTCCAGGTTCAAATACGAAATACTCTGGCATTCAAAGTCTTTCCTAACCTAGTTTCCCCCCCCCCACTTTTCCTGACTTTTTAAACTTTAATTTTATAATACACACTCTTCTATTCAGTGATTCTGGATTCTTTGATGCTCTACAAACAAGATGCTCCATCTCCTAACTCCAGGAACTATCTTTCTCTCTCTGCCTGGAACTCTCCCTTTTCATCTCTGCCTACTGGCTCCCCTGGTATCCTTCAAGCCCTAACTAAATCTCTTCTTCCACAGGAAACCTTTCCCAAGCCCTCTTATTTCCAGGGCTTTTGCTTTTTAAATTATTTCCAATTTTATATTGATTGTTTATAGATATTTGTTTGTTTTCTTCTTGTTAAACTGTGTGTCATTGAGGGCAAGGACTGCCTTTTGTCTCTTTTTTGCATCCCCATCTCTCCAACAATGCCTGACAAATAGTAGGAGCTTAATAAATGTTTATTGAGGATCTGACTGGTATAAGGGGAGGGGGATAGAATTAAGTATTTGGGGAAATTTAAAGAGCATTCAACAAACACTTTCAGTTGAAGAGATCAAGGAAGACTTTCTATAGGAAGTAGAATCTGAAATAAACCTGAAGGAAGAGAATGATTGAGAAAGTTGGAAATGAAGGGAGACTGTCATAAGCTTGCAAAGTAGCCTTTTTAAATGCTTGGTGGTAAGAGATCAGCATTCAGTTTGAAGAACCTTTAGTAGGCTATTCTGGTTGGAATGAAGGGCATATGTGAGATAGGAATAATGTGAATTTATTCTGAAAAAGACAGGATGGAGCCATATTATGGATGATTCTAATTCTCACACTAGGGCTGTACATTTCAACTTAGAGACAATAGGGAGCCATAGAAGATTTTTCTTCAGGGGAATGATATGGCCAGATCCCAAAGCATGATCTTTCTCAAGAATATAAATAAACCTCCCATCAAATCTAGGTGGTAGCTTCAGAGAGATGGTATCTGCACTGTCAGTTACCTCTCTACCTAAGAGTCCCAGCTCCTATAATACAAGACACTTCACTAACCCAAATCCCCCCTTAGATGGTGATAGAGGTAGTAAGGCTGGAAGCTAAGCAGGAACAGGGCTCAAAGGGAGGGTCTCACTGACAGATGGCTTTAGGTGTCTCAAGCAGTGCTGTAGGAATATCTCAGTCAGCATCAACAAGATATACAGATACAGGTAGTTGGCAAGATGGATCACAAGGAAAGCCACAGGGGAGAGAACTGATAGTTCACTAGGTCCACCCTAGGAGACTAGACAAACTCAACCTCCTGCTTAACTGTCTGTTAGAAGAAGCAACAGTCCTGTCACTTCTCCAGAATTCTGAAACCTTCCTTCTTCTTCCTTTTCAGCAGCTCCTGCTCCTGCTCATTTCCTTAGAAGTGTTATACTTCTAAAATAGCTCAGAATTATAAAATTCTAGTTTTTGTAATATAATTACTTCCAAGCAATATCAAGTGAGATCTTCTTTGCCTTTGTTTCACCAGAATGTTTATATCGTATTTGTCCTTCTAATCTGTTCTCCACTAAAAGTAAAAATTGATGAGAAAAAAAATTATCACTGTAGACTCAGTTCTTCCATTGAAATCAATACATATTAATGATCTCAGTTGATCTATGAAATAGACAAAATACAAAGTCAGGTTTAATCTGTCCTTCTTCAAGGACCTTCTTCAGGCATTATATTGATTACAAAAAAGAGGGAAGAGAATGTTAAGTATCTTTCAGTTATGAGACGATCTATAAACAATGATTTAATTGTTTGGGTCTTTGTCCATGGATGGACAAGATGACCCACTATTACAGGGATTTAACTATATCCATATTAGCATTTTCACTTTGAACAAAAATAAAAAAACTCCTGCTAAGTGAAAGGATAATATGCATATCTTCTGTAGACATGTAAGTTAAAGAACTAGAAAGATTTATTCTATTATATTCCAGATGATAATATCAATTATTTCATGGGACACTTGACTATTTTGCAGTGTGGAACTCCTAGAGGATAAAAAAAGCAAACTTGGTTGATGTATGTAGCTCATGCACTAATGTCAATTGAAGAGGGTGAAGGGGAAAAACCACAACCAACATAAACTTGGACCCTCAATAATGTCAGTGTTAGAATAGGGAAATATGAGAGATATTATGACAGAATGTAATTTAGGAGTAAGAAATAAAAGCAGTCAAATGCTTTATATTCTATTTGCAACCCCACCCACTAAACCTCAAAAAAGAGAGAAATAAATAAAAGTGACATTTGACTTTCATACCAACATATCTTAGAGAATATTAATCAATATAAATTTAATTGTTAAATGGTCATATAAGATCCAAAGAATCTCCAAGACACTTCAACCAACAATCTTATTGAAAAAGTGAAATAAGATAGCCAGTTATTTGTAGTACAAGTATATTTGTACTAAATATTCTAGAGCAAGATTACAAAAAACTAAAATTTTAATGAAAATGAAACCACGCAAAGGGAATGGTAATCTTCCAAATTATTTTCTCATAGATAATCTTCTAGACTTAGAAGTCTATTAGTGGCAGCTAAATGGTACAATGGATAGAGCATAGCACACTGAGTCAGGAAACACTGAGTTCAAATCTAGTTAAGGATGCTCCTTAGCTATGTGATCTAGGGCAAGTCCTTGAACCTCTGTTTCCTTCAGTTTTCTCAAGTAAAATGAAGTATATAATAACATCTACCTCACAGAATGGTTGTGAAGATCAAATAAGATCATATGTTTAAGGATCTTCACACAGTGCCTTGTACATTATCAGTACTTAATAAATGTTTATTTCCTCTGCCCCTTATTTCCTGCCCTTCTATTCCTTTATAATTTAACACAATTGGCTACTAGATATTGTGAATCTATCATGCTATATATCTACTATTTATTGATTTTTAAAATAATTTCATTCAGTAAACGAATGTCTTAAAAGTTTTCCTCAGACAAGGTTTTTCTATAAAGATAGATAGATAGATAGATAGATAGATAGATAGAATGAGTAAGTGAGTGAGTGAGTGAGTGAGTGAGTGAGCATTTATTATTTACCAAACAGTTTATTAAGTGTTGGGATACAAATGCATTCAAGCAAAATAATCCCTACTCTCAAATGTTTATATCCTAATGAACAACATATGAAAGAGTGTTGAAAAGATAGATATCCTTGGTAAAGAAACTGTGGATAATTTCATGGAAGTCTAGGGTCTAGCAAAATAAGGGAGATAACTCACCTATGAGATCCATGAGAGTCAGGGAGGAAGTCCAAATTTCCAGTGAACTGAAGATGGCCAGAGAATTAGGAACACAGGAAGATTCCTTCAGATACACCTTTAGGGATACATTTATTCAGTAAGAATTAGCATCAAATAGGATGTAAAACGATGAAACAGACATCTGCTTCCCCTAAAGTATCTTCCAATGTTGTACTTTTTTCAGAATTCAAACAGAAGAAACATTATCAATATCATGGCTCTGTAGATCTTCCTATTTGCAGTTTATATTGTTGGATCAAGCACTAGATACCTTCTCAATAAAATCTTCAGAATACTTTTTTTTGACCATTGAAGTTGAAAAAGAAAACACAAACAAGTGGATGGATTATCACATTCAATCAGCATGCCCATCAAATTTTAAAGTTCTATTTCATCTAATTACCCACCTACCTATTTGTCTGTCCATCCATCCATCATCTACCTACCTACCTACCTGTTTGTCTTACTCTCAATCTCTCTATAAACCTAACTATCCTTCTATTTATCTCTTTATCTCTCTTTCTCTCTCTCTCTCTCTCTCTCTCTCTCTCTCTCTCTCTCTCTCTCTCTCTCTCTCTCTCTCTCTCTCCTCTCCCTCTCTCCCTCCCACTATCCCTCTCTCCCTCCCCCCATCCCTCCCTTTCTCCCTGTATCTCTCCCTCTTTCTCTCTCTCTCCCTCTCTCTCCTCTCACTCTCTTCTCTTCCTCTCCCTCTCTCTCTCCCTCTCACCCTTTTCCCTCTCTCTCCATCTGTATGTGCATGTATCTTCTTATCTACCTATCTGTCTGCCTGTCTGTCTGTCTTATCTACTGCCTATCTATTTATGTATATATACAAATATTACTATCTAGTTCTATAGAATCAGAAAGGAAACTTAAAGATGATCTAATGCATTGTCCCATTTTGAAGATGAGAAGGCTAATTGAAGTTAACTGATCTGGTCAAGGGTGTACAACCCAATAGTGCCAGAGCTCTAGGACTTGAACACAGTCCTCTTGATTGGATCCATTGCTCTTTCCCCCATATTACTGCCTCCCTTTCAGTACTTAATGAGAGCTCACTGCCATAGTTGCAGTTGCCTATTCCAAAGTTGCAAATAATCTAACAGGAGAAAATTTATGCCCATAAAATGTGTAGTGTCTGTGACTTAGGTATTGAAGTCCCTGCGATGACAAAAGGACCCAGGTTGTGTATCCCCAAGCTGTGGCAGCTTCCCATTCTTCCTAAATGCTTGGAATGGGGTGTGGGTAGGGCAGTTGTATATGTTAACTTTTGAGCTCTCAGTCAGAATGTGGGTTAACTATTATGTGAACGCTAGGAAAAATCCCTCAGGTAACTGAATAATGTTCATGTGGGAGATATTTTTCCAAATTTTCTAACCTCTAGGCAGTTCTCAAGCCCAGAGTCACAAGTCTCTAAAGCAATTTGAGAGACTTGAACACAATATGGCTTCTTTGGGAGATGACTACATAAAAGAATAAATCTGCATTTGATGATTTACACTATACTGTGACACACACAGTAAAACCAATAGAGAGAGCCTCATTTATTTGCGGAATACAACTGTGCTGAGAAAGGCTGTAAAATTTTTATAGCCTGTCTTGTCCTCAAACCAGAAGGTCGGAGAACTCAAAAGCCAAAACAGCCACACTCCAATCTGAACAGCATCTTTTAAACAAATTCCTTTCTCTGCATGACATGCCATGATAAAATGAGCTTTTCCTGACACTCTGGATTTTCAGGACAGGTCAAAAGCTGGCAAATGGGATTACAATCTAGAGGGGGCTTCTCCTCCCTTGTCCTTTGTCTTGGCCCTCAGACTCCTTGACATTTCAAAGCCATTTTCTCTTCTTCTCTAGTGGAAAAAACCAAAAGCAATAGTAATCGTAAAAATTCTAATCTGTAGCCATGGTAATCAAGGAGGCCTGGTACTGACTACCCCACTATGTGACCTGAGTGGACCTTTAATATCTCTTCTTTAAATTGTCTCATCCACAAAAACCAGGTCCTTCTCTGTTGACTTCTGTGAGATAAGAAGATGAATGTAGCAAAATGAAAAGAGCTCTGATCTTTTTGCAAGATGTACACAGCATCATCCAGTACTGTAGTCATCTTTTTTAATGTTTAAAATATTACAGAGAAAAACTGTGTGCAAACCCTACATTTCAAAAGTAACTGACATTCTTACCTTTGATAGAGAAGATGAGGCACATGGAGCAGCAGCAAGAACACTGGATGCCATATAGTCGAGCCATTTAAAATATAAGATCTCCAATTTCTTTCACTATGAACTTAAAAGACTGAACCAGGCAGTATCTAAGGTTCTTTCTAGTTGTAAAAATTCTCAAGCAATGTTGCATTTGAGATCAGAAGGTCAGAGTTAGAATCACAATTTTTTTAACTGTGTTTAACAATGTTTCTGTACCTAAATTTGCTTATCTAAAAACTGAAGGGATTGGATTAGATGATTTCTAAGGTCCCTTCTAGGACTCTACCTATGATCCTTTTGTGTATTCCTCATTGATCACAACAGTTCTCTAGAAAATGGGAAAAATCCCATGGAAAGGTAGAATACTTGAGAAAAAATGGACCCATTTTTACATTCTGAGTATTGCCACCTCAATTTCCCATTTTATAATGATAAGACAATTATCCTTAAGAAATTTGTACTTTTTCTCTAAAACTTGCTATTATTTAACAAATATAGTAATACTAATGAAGTTGATAATAGCTAGTATTTTAGAGATTTGTGGTTTGCAAAACACTTTACAATTATTGAATTTGATCTTCATAACCACCTAGGAGTAGGGACTACTATTATTCACTTTTAACAGATGAAGACACTGACTGACTTGCCCAGGGTCACAAAGCTAGTGGGTGTTGGAGTCAAGATTCAAACTAAAATTTGCCTGACTCCAAATTGAAAGCACTGGTCATTCTACCACCAAACTGCTTCCAAGAATAGCCAAGACATGGATCATACCAAAGTGTTCACCTGATTTTAAAGTTGAGAAAACCAAGATCTAGAAGGGAGGAAATAAATTGTTGAGGGTCACAAAATTTGTACACAGAAGGGTCAAGATTGGGACGTAGGCATTCTGGCCCCAAGTCAAGTGTTTTGTTTTGTTTTCCCATCACTATGCTTCTTCCTTCATCAGTTTGCCAAGCACATTCTCTAAGTGATTATTATTAAACATTGTGTGCCCACCTCTACATTTTTACATAGTCAGAAACCTTATTCAAAATATTCTTCTTATTATAGATTTTTATTGGATCAAGCTTTTCCCAAGAAATTGATAGTATTCTCTATTTCTGGTTGGGCATGAAAGCAAAGGCTTCTCTATTATTCCCCCTTTCTTTCTCTTCCTCTGCTCTTCTCTCCTTTTCTGATCATAACCTTGTCTCCCTCTGATTCATTCCTCTGAAAACTCTTCTCTATCCTCCTTTTGACCTCCAGTTCCTTGCCTGTTTATATACCTTTTACAGTATTTACTTCATTTTTGATTCATTCAACTATACAATTTTCTATACCTTTGAATCCTGCTCACTCTTGGTTTTTCTCCTATCTACTTGGCTGTTCTTTGTCATTCTCCATGTTTGGAATAGCGTCTGTCTTTTGTTTTAAACCCTTACCTTCTGTCTTAGAATCAATGCTAAGTAATAGTCCCAGGGCAGAAGAGTAATAAGGGCTAGGCAATTAGGGTTAAGTGACTTGTCCTGGGGTCACAAAGCTAGCAAGTATCTGAATCCAAATTTGAACCCAGAACCTCACATCTCTAAGCCTGGCTCTCTGACCACTGAGTCACCTAGCTGCCCCTAATAAGAATCTATTTTCATATTACTATAAGGATTTTGTGCAGGGTCCTCTTCTCTTTTGTTATACTTGTTCTCTTATTGATCCAGTTTCTATGGGTTCAATAATCTCTGAGCAAATGGCAAGTTCTACATATCTAGCCCTAATATCTTTCCTGATCTCCAGTTCTGTATCATCAACAAGGTACTAGATTCCTTACAGGAGTAAATTCTACTTTCTAATTCATTATATTATCTTCTTCCTTTTTTAAGATGAAGACACATATAGATCCCATCCAAATTCAGTTATATTTCTTGTTTATTTATCCTCATTCTATTCTCTTATTTTTTCCTTCCCTTTGTTTCCCACCTCTAAGAATTTGTTTTGTTTAAGATAAAACCCCTCTTTAATTTATACTTCCATTTACTTCTCCCCATTCCTTTCTCCTCTTTCCTTTCTGTTTCTCATTTGATTGAAACATATTCTGTACCCAACTGGATTTAGTCTTGCCTCTTTCTTTTCCCATGGGTAAACTTTTATATTTCTTATTCTAAAATATTATATTTCTTTCCAAAAATGTCTTTCCTTTTTTCTTTTTAGTGCTCTCTCTTGGGACACTTGTGGGTGGGATGTATTATGTAGTGTGAAAGGAAATTCTTGGTTCTCTTTGTCTATTCTGAGTTTGCACTTATAAAAAGGGAACCCTTTGTTCTCTTTGCCTAATTGGAATTAACACTTTGGAATAACAATAATTTAAGAACCCCTACTTAGTACCTCACTAGACTGAAGACAGGATTAACTCTCTTTTGTCTACTTTTGAATTAATCAACAAAAGTGAATATACCCATACTTAATCCTAAAGTAAGGGAAGTCCACAAACTCTTACTCCTAGGAGAAGAGTTAATAACTTTAGAGGTGAGAAGCTAGCAAGATACTTTGAACAGCTCCTCCCTTTTTATAACTCAAACAGCCAGAAACTTTGAATTCTTTTAAGAGTTCACACACTCAGATTAGGTTCCAAAGGTGTGAATCCTAGGAGGAGAGTTGCTACCTTCAGAGAATCAGAGGTGTGACAATTTTGAGAACCATGATTGAACCCTGTGAAAAGGGGTGGAGATAGGAAGCCACCATAAAAAACACAAAATCCTTGGACTGCCAGTCTGGTGAAGTTGAGTCTCATGGAGAGTGTCTCCTGGAGACAGGCTTCAAGGAAATCTCATTGGAGACTACAGGATGGATCCTGACTTCAACTTAGACTCTACCTCCTGAACTACTTGATTGGGTGAGTGAAAAGGCTGACTCCCTTCCTAGTTTCCTAAAAGACTAGATTCCATCTTGGAGGAGGCCACCTAATTACTCACTACCGGCCCTCCTGGCTGAGGACTAGTATAGGTATTTTCTCTAACCTCTTTCACATTTCTCTACTTTATTGTTTCACCTCTCTTTTGGTAAATAAACTGCATCCAACCATTACATTTAACCTTTACATTTCATATGCAGAAAAGTAATCCATTTTGACCTTATCTTAGTGAATGGTGAAAGGAATGAGTGAAATAAGTGAAGTTGTAGGTCCTGCCCCAACAAGCTGCCTTGTTGATTCCAGGTTGTTAGCTTTATCCTTCTTTTTCAATTCTTGACTTGAAAAACAAGCATAGCATAGCATATCAGTGAGAGTGCTGAACTTATGGTCTAGAGACCTACATTTGTACCCTAGCTTAATTGTTGAATAAATTATTTAACCTGTTTGAGCCTGTTTAATTAATCTGGACACTCAGTCAAGTAATAAGCATTTATTAAACACCTACTATGTTCAGGGCATTGTGCTCACCATCTGAGATACAAAGAAAGGCAAAAGAGAGTTCCTGATCTTAAAAATTAATGGTCTAATAAGGAAGGAATGATCAAAAGCAGCTATGTACAAACAAAGTAGAGATAGGATAAATTGCAGATAATAGAAGAAAGTCACTAACATCAAGGGGGATCAGGAAAGGTTTCTCATACAAAATGGGATTTTAACTGAATCCTGAAGAAAGTGATGGAAACCAGGAAGCACAAATTGAGAAGGGAGAGTTATTCTAAGCATGAGAAACAGCTAGTAAAGATGCCTGGATTTGAGGATATGGACTAGCTGATTTTAGGAATAGCAAGAAGTCATGCGGGTAAAAAATAAAGTATTAGAAGACTAGAAAGGTAGAAGAAGACCAGATTGTAAAAGGTCTTTGAATGCCAAACATAAGATTTTATATTTCATCCTGAAGGTAATAGGGAGCCACTAAAGTTTATTGAGTAAGAGGATAACATAGTAACATTTGTGCTTTAGAAAGATAATAATAATCATAGCTAACATTAATATAGCCCCTACTATGATAGAATACATAAATATTTTCTATAAATCATAGAGCAAATTGTTTTTAATGAAAGTTTTTTAATAATATTTTATTTTTTCCATGTTTAGATGTAAAAATTTTTTTACCTTTTTTTATTTGAGCCACATTCTCCCCTTCCCTTCCTCCCTTCTTTCATCTCCACCCTGAGTTGGCAAGTAATCTGATATAGATTTTACATGAAGTAAACAATTTTAAGGTGGATGGAAGTATTCTCCATACTACATGATTCCTCATTGAAATTCCTCTACAGTAATAAAATCATTGATTCTTCTTTATATAATTACAAAATGGAGTTTAAAGCCCAGAATTCTGTTTAAAATTCAGTGTTTCAGGACTACATATAGTACCATGTAAAAAAGCATTGGATATAAGATCCTCACTTTGAATGATGAATCTGCCATTTATATCTTTGTAATCCTGAACAAGTCCCTTAACCTTTTTGAGTCTTAATTCACCCATTTATAGAATAAAGGATTAGACTAGGTTACCTAAAAAGTCTTTCAGCTCTGGAGCAATGATTCTATAAATCTATATAAACCCTAAATCCTAGATACCTAAAAATGAGACCCAGGTGAAATGACTAAACAAAATTGGAAGTCCCCTCCATATCCTATATGTATATGTACACATCTTTTTATTTTTCTCTTCCTTCCCATGATACTGAGAATAGTGTTCCAGGTTGATTGGGAATTCCATAAATGTTGACTCTCTAGTGGAGGAAATAACTGTAATATTTATTGGGAAAGGAAATGGGATTGGAAAAATGGGGACAAATGGGAGGTTTATAGTAGGGTATGGAGGAGAGAGGGGAGAGAGGGTATATTGCTTGGTGAAGCAAGGGAGGGAGATGGCCCCTGTTGAGAGGAAGCAGCAGGGGTCCAATAAGGACTGTTTGTTGTAGAATGACTGAACTGAAGTTCAGCTCCCTCTATGACCAGAAAAGATAGTCCACTTATCTGACTGCAAATTCAAATAATATAAAGTTTAATAACCAGTTGGAATTGGAGTTTTTCCTTAGCTTCAGAGTATAGGGCCAGGCCCTAGAGGCTGGTGGAGGGTTTTCCCACTTCTGTCTACTCTATATCAGTCCAGTTTTGCCTAATTCAGAATCTTAGCAGTAGATAAAAAGCAAACAAGAATAGATCTGACCTTCAGAAGCCTGTGTCTTCAGGCTGAACCAAAACGAGCATGCCACTCCAGACTGGGCTGAACAAACTCCTCTCTCCCCCAACACCAGGAAGCCCATTCCCCCCTCAGCAGGAAGGAAGTACTAGTCACAAGACCCAACTGCCACTCCCAGTTGCCCCTTCCCCCACAAACTGTTAGTCTTATTTCCTTTCCACATAACATTACTGTTATACACCTTGAATCTGTCTTGTCATTAATAATCTGATGTGCCAGACTTGCTAACACAATTAACCACATATCATTTCCTTATTGAAAGTTCAGCAAAAATGAATAATATAAATGCCAACATCTGAGCTTCAGGGAAGTTAGGAGATGAAAACTGCCTTCCAAAGTTAAGAAAGTTAGAGTAAGTATTATAACTCCACAAAGTATAGTGGTTTAGCTGAGAAGAACTACAGTCATGGAAAGAGCAGCTAGGTGCTAAACTAATCAAAGGTGTCTGGATTGCTCAAGGGGGTAAACCTATTCTCCCTAAAAAGCTGTTTCAACATCTATGCACTGTAATTCATGCAAAGGGACATTATGGAGTGCAAGGAATTCAGGATACCATACAGAGGTATTGGACAGCACCAGGAATAACAATAAATGCCATTAGAACTTGTCAGGCATGTGAAATATGCAGAAGGTATCATCAAGGACATTTTAAGAATGTAGCATTAGGGACTTCCGGTTAAGATGGCGGCTTAGAGAAAGCTAAAGCTCAGATCTCCTGAAAACCCTTCCCGACCGATCTCAAACGATAAGCTCCTAAGGCGCCGAAATTCAAAACGATCAACAGCACAGACCCTGGGAACCCTCCTCCTGGACCTGGACCCGGATCAAAAGGTACGGCTCCCCTTAAAAGCCAGAACCCGAGATCACTCGGACCTCAGGGGTAGGAGCGCAGAGTCCAAGGCTCCCGGAAGCCGCAGCCCGGCCGGGCTCAGAGAGCAGAACCCTCAGGGCCTTCTACAGTCCCGGTGAAAGTTACTGCCTGGGGCTTCCGCTGCAGAGAGCCGGTGGAAACAACAGCAACCCTCAGGGCGGGCAAGACAGCCTCACGGGCTGGATCCTGCTATCCAAGTCTCAGTGAAAGTCCTTGCCCGGAGCTTGGGAAAGCTGCAGCCCATCCCCCCGCAGGCCGACGAAACAGCCTCACGGCCAGCGATTCTGAAGGCAACTTCCGGAAAGCGAGCCGGGGGGAGAGTGTGGCCTCGTGGTCCGACCCTTCCATTCCAGTTCCAGTGAGGCATATTCAGTTTAACCCAGGGAAAGCTCATAGAACTATCTGCCCAGGACTAAAGCCTCTGAACACCAGACAGAGACAAGAAAAACTAATCCTCCACATTCAGAAATGGCAAACTCCACAGAACCACAGAAGCCCCAAAATACCAAGAAAAATAAGAAGAAAGGGGCGACTTTGGACACATTCTATGGAGCCAAAATACAAAATACAGAGCAGACAGAAGATAATATAAAAGAAAATGCTCCAAAACCTTCCAAAGGAAATGGAAACTCTCCACAAACCTATGAAGAATTTGAATCAGAAATGACCAAAAAGATGGAAGCCTTCTGGGAGGAAAAGTTGGAAATAATGCAAAAGAAATTCACGCATCTACAAAACCAGTTTGACCAAACTGTAAAAGAAAACCAGGCTTTAAAGGCCAGAATCAGGCAGCTGGAAGACAACGATCGTGTAAAAGAGCAAGAATCAATAAAGCAAAGCCAAAATACCAAGAAATTAGAAGAGAACATAAAATATCTCACCGACAAGGTGATAGATTTGGAAAATAGGGGGAGAAGGGATAATTTAAGAATAATTGGACTCCCAGAAAAGCCAGAAATAAACACCAAACTGGACATGGTGATACAAGATATAATCAAAGAAAATTGCCCAGAGATTCTAGAACAAGGGGGCAATACAGCCACTGACAGAGCTCACAGAACACCTTCTACACTAAACCCCCAAAAGACAACTCCCAGGAATGTAATTGCCAAATTCCAAAGCTATCAAACAAAAGAAAAAATCCTACAGGAAGCCAGAAAAAGACAATTTAGATATAAAGGAATGCCAATCAGGGTCACCCAAGACCTTGCAAGTTCTACTCTGAATGATCGTAAGGCATGGAACATGATCTTCAGAAAGGCAAGAGAGCTGGGTCTCCAACCAAGAATCAGCTACCCAGCAAAACTGACTATATACTTCCAAGGGAAAGTATGGGCATTCAACAAAATAGAAGACTTCCAACTTTTTTGCAAAGAAAAGACCAGAGCTCTGTGGAAAGTTTGATACCGAAAATCAAAGAGCAAGGAATACCTGAAAAGGTAAATATTAAGGAAAGGGGAAAATGTTATCTTCTTCTTTTACTCAAACTCTCTTCTATAAGGACTACATTTATATCAACCTATGTATACTAACATGTGGGGAAAATGTAATGTATAAATAGGGGGTAAAGAAAGACCAAATAGAATAATCATTCTCACACAAAGATTCACATGGGAAGGGGAGGGGAAGAAAACTCCTATAAGAAGGAGAGGAAGAGAGGGGAGGGGGGTTACTTAAACCTCAATCTCAGGGAAATCAGCTCTGAGAGGGAAAAACATCCAGATCCATTGGGATCTTGAATTCTATCTTACCCAACAAGGGTAAGGAGAAGGGAAAACC
This sequence comes from Monodelphis domestica, assembly GCF_027887165.1. NCBI lineage: Eukaryota > Metazoa > Chordata > Mammalia > Didelphimorphia > Didelphidae > Monodelphis > Monodelphis domestica. The sequence continues at coordinate 441,709,760 of NC_077229.1, forward strand.
AAGGGGGGGAGGGGGAGAGGGAGAACAAAAAGGGAGGGAAAGAGAGGGGGGAGGGGGAGGGAACAAAAAGGGAGGGACTAAAAAGGGAAACATCAAGGGAGGGGACAAGGGGGACTGTTTCAAAGTAAATCACTGGACTAAAAGGTAGAGCCGAAGAAGAAAAGGTTAGAATTAGGGAAGGCAATCAAAATGCCAGGGAGTCCACAAATGACGATCATAACTTTGAACGTGAATGGGATGAACTCACCCATAAAACGTAGACGAATAGCAGAATGGATTAGAATCCAAAACCCTACCATATGTTGTCTTCAAGAAACACACATGAGGCGGGTTGACACCCACAAGGTCAGAATTAAAGGATGGAGTAAGACCTTCTGGGCTTCAACTGATAGAAAGAAGGCAGGAGTGGTAATCATGATATCTGATAAAGCCAATGCAAAAATAGACCTGATCAAAAGGGATAGGGAAGGTAATTATATTTTGTTAAAAGGGACTATAGACAATGAGGAAATATCATTAATCAATATGTATGCACCAAATAATATAGCACCCAAATTTCTAATGGAGAAACTAGGAGAATTGAAGGAAGAAATAGACAATAAAACCATACTAGTGGGAGACTTAAACCAACCATTATCAAATTTAGATAAATCAAATCAAAAAATAAATAAGAAAGAAGTAAAAGAAGTGAATGAAATCTTAGAAAAATTAGAATTAATAGACATATGGAGAAAAATAAATAGGGATAAAAAGGAATACACCTTCTTCTCAGCACCACATGGCACATTCACAAAAATTGACCATACATTAGGTCACAGAAACATAGCACACAAATGCAGAAAAGCAGAAATAATGAATGCAGCCTTCTCAGATCACAAGGCAATAAAAATAATGATTAGTAATGGTACATGGAAAACTAAATCTAAAACCAATTGGAAATTAAACAATATGATACTCCAAAACCGTTTAGTTAAAGAAGAAATCATAGAAACAATTAATAATTTCATCGAGGAAAATGACAATGGCGAAACATCCTTTCAAACCTTTTGGGATGCAGCCAAAGCGGTAATCAGAGGTAAATTCATATCCCTGAATGCTTATATTAACAAACAAGGGAGAGCAGAGATCAATCAATTGGAAATGCAAATGAAAAAACTGGAAAGCGATCAAATTAAAAACCCCCAGCAGAAAACCAAATTAGTAATCCTAAAAATTAAGGGAGAAATTAATAAAATCGAAAGTGATAGAACTATTGATTTAATAAATGAGACAAGAAGCTGGTACTTTGAAAAAACAAACAAAATAGACAAGGTACTGGTCAATCTAGTTAAAAAAAGGAAGGAAGAAAAGCAAATTCACAGCATTAAAGATGAAAAGGGGGACAGCACCTCCAATGAGGAGGAAATTAAGGCAATCATTAGAAATTACTTTCACCAATTATATGGCAATAAATACACCAATTTAGGAGAAATGGATGAATATATACAAAAATACAAACTGCCTAGACTAACAGAAGAGGAAATAGAATTCCTAAATAATCCCATATCAGAAATTGAAATCCAACAAGCCATCAAAGAACTTCCTAAGAAAAAGTCCCCAGGGCCTGATGGATTCACCTGTGAATTCTATCAAACATTCAGAGAACAGTTAATCCCAATACTATACAAACTATTTGACATAATAAGCAAAGAGGGAGTTCTACCAAACTCCTTTTACGACACAAACATGGTACTGATTCCAAAACCAGGCAGGTCAAAAACAGAGAAAGAAAACTATAGACCAATCTCCCTAATGAATATAGATGCAAAAATCTTAAATAGGATACTAGCAAAAAGACTCCAGCAAGTGATCAGAAGGATCATTCACCATGATCAAGTAGGATTCATACCAGGGATGCAGGGCTGGTTCAACATTAGGAAAACCATCCACATAATTGACCACATCAACAAGCAAACTAGCAAGAATCACATGATTATTTCAATAGATGCAGAAAAAGCCTTTGATAAAATACAACACCCATTCCTATTAAAAACACTAGAAAGCATAGGAATAGAAGGGTCATTCCTAAAAATAATAAACAGTATATATCTAAAACCAACAGCTAATATCATCTGCAATGGGGATAAACTAGATGCATTCCCAATAAGATCAGGAGTGAAACAAGGATGCCCATTATCACCTCTACTATTTGACATTGTACTAGAAACACTAGCAGTAGCAATTAGAGAAGATAAAGGAATTGAAGGCATCAAAATAGGCAAGGAGGAGACCAAGTTATCACTCTTTGCAGATGGCATGATGGTCTACTTAAAGAATCCTAGAGACTCAACCAAAAAGCTAATTGAAATAATCAACAACTTTAGCAAAGTTGCAGGATACAAAATAAACCCACATAAATCATCAGCTTTTCTATATATCTCCAACACAGCTCAGCAGCAAGAACTAGAAAGAGAAATCCCATTCAAAATCACCTTAGACAAAATAAAATACCTAGGAATCTACCTCCCAAGACAAACACAGGAACTATATGAACACAACTACAAAACACTCGCCACACAACTAAAACTAGACTTGAACAAATGGAAAAACATTAACTGCTCATGGATAGGACGAGCCAATATAATAAAAATGACCATCCTACCCAAACTTATTTATCTATTTAGTGCCATACCCATTGAACTACCAAAATACTTCTTCACTGATTTAGAAAAAACCATTAACAAAGTTCATTTGGAAGAACAAAAGATCAAGGATATCCAGGGAAATAATGAAAAAAAACACATATGATGGGGGCCTTGCAGTCCCTGACCTAAAACTATTTTACAAAGCAGCGGTCATCAAAACAATTTGGTACTGGCTAAGAAACAGAAAGGAAGATCAGTGGAATAGACTGGGGGAAAGCGACCTCAGCAAGACAGTATACGATAAACCCAAAGATCCCAGCTTTTGGGACAAAAATCCACTATTCGATAAAAACTGCTGGGAAAATTGGAAGACAGTGTGGGAGAGACTAGGAATAGATCAACACCTCACACCCTACACCAAGATAAATTCAAAATGGGTGAGTGACTTAAACATAAAGAAGGAAACCATAAGTAAATTGGGTAAACACAGAATAGTATACATGTCAGACCTTTGGGAGGGGAAAGGCTTTAAAACCAAGCAAGATATAGAAAGAATCACAAAATGTAAAATAAATAATTTTGACTACATCAAACTAAAAAGCTTTTGTACAAACAAAACCAATATAACTAAAATCAGAAGGGAAACAACAAATTGGGAAAAAATCTTCATAGAAACCTCTGACAAAGGTTTAATTACTCATATTTATAAAGAGCTAAATCAATTGTACACAAAATCAAGCCATTCTCCAATTGATAAATGGGCAAGGGAAATGGATAGGCAGTTCTCAGATAAAGAAATCAAAACTATTAACAAGCACATGAAGAAGTGTTCTACATCTCTTATAATCAGAGAGATGCAAATCAAAACAACTCTGAGGTATCACCTCACACCTAGCAGATTGGCTAACATAACAGCAAAGGAAAGTAATGAATGCTGGAGGGGATGTGGCAAAATAGGGACATTAATTCATTGCTGGTGGAGCTGTGAACTGATCCAACCATTCTGGAGGGCAATTTGGAACTATGCCCAAAGGGTGCTAAAAGAATATCTACCCTTTGACCCAGCCATAGCACTGCTGGGTCTGTACCCCAAAGAGATAATGGACACAAAGACTTGTACAAAAATATTCATAGCTGCGCTCTTTGTGGTGGCCCAAAACTGGAAAATGAGGGGATGCCCATCAATTGGGGAATGGCTGAACAAACTGTGGTATATGTTGGTGATGGAGTACTATTGTGCTCAAAGGAATAATAAAGTGGAGAAGTTCCATGGAGACTGGAACAACCTCCAGGAAGTGATGCAGAGCGAGAGGAGCAGAACCAGGAGAACATTGTACACAGAGACTAATACACTGTGGTATAATCGAGCGTAATGGACTTCTCCATTGGTGGTGGTGTAATGTCCCTGAACAACTTGCAGGGACCCAGGAGAAAAAAACACCATTCATAAGCAAAGGATAAACTATGGGAGTGGAAACACCGAGAAAAAGCAACTGCCTGAATACAGAGGTTGAGGGGACATGACAGAGGATAGACTCTAAATGAACACTCTAATGCAAATACTATCAACAAAGCAATGGGTTCAAATCAAGAAAACATCTAATGCCCAGTGGACTTACGCGTCGGCTATGGGGGGTGGGGGGGGGAGGAAAAGAAAATGATCTATGTCTTTAACGAATAATGCTTGGAAATGATCAAATAAAATATATTTAAAAAAAAAAAAAAGAATGTAGCATTAGGAGGCAGACCACTCAGCTATATGCCTTTCCAGTGTATTCAAATTGATTATATCAACATGCCTCAAGATAAGGGATACAAATATGCATTGGTGATTGTGGATAGACTGACTAAATGGGTTGAAGCATGTCCATCCAAGAAAAATGACACTGCAAAAATAGTGAGATTTCTATTAAAAGAGATTATACCTAGACATGGCATTCCTGATACCATAGATTCAGACAAGGGGTCCCACTTCACTTCCCAGGTTCTACAAGAAATTTACAAGAACTTGGGGATTAAGTGAAACTATCATTCAGTTTATTGGCCCCAAAGTTCTGGTCAGGTCGAGCATATGAACAAAGAATTGAAGACACAGCTAGGTAAAATCTGTTCCGAAACACACTTAAAATGGACAGATGTTATGCCTCTTGCTTTGTTCAACATAAGAACCAGGCCTAGGAGTGACATATATCACCATTTGAAATGCTACATGGTCAGCCACTTTGGCATGGTAGGACAGTAAACTACCATACTTGTCCATGTTAAAAGGGGAATGTGTTCTTCATGAATATTTAAAACAATGTAGAATAGAGGAACTAAGGAAACTGGGTTTGCCTGTGCAAAGAATACCACTAGATTTTTCATTGCATAAGATAAAACCAGGTGATAAGGTATATGTCAAGAAATTTAATAGAGAATCTCCTACAGAATCAAGTTCAATTGGACCAACATCAATCATAATGACAACCCCAACATATATAAAGGTTGATCAAAGAGATCCATGGTTCCATGCTTCACATGTAAAATTTCATCACACCCATAATATTGAGTAGCCCTAGTAAAATAATCAACAATCAATAATAGTCCCTAATGAAAACAATGGAAAGAACATGAGAGAACATATCAACAGACATTACAGATAAGAAGGCAGTGCACATGTTAAAATGCTACAAGGAAAGCAAATAACACAGTCCAGAAAGAAATACAGCCAGCAACACAGACAAAAAAGAAATATATATTTAAAAGATTAGCAGCCAAAGAAAAATCTCTATATTTTATACAAACTCTCTGCTAGCCATAGTAACAGAACAGAAAGAAACAATATTTCCAATGAATACATAACACCCTGACCAAACGAAAAACATTAAATCCAAATTCTATCTCCAAGACACAGTTAAAATAAACATACAATAAACCTCATTGTAAAAAAAGTAGAACATCAAATAGATATCAGATTGGCCAATATAGGAGTAAAAGAAAGTGACATATGTTGGAGGGAATGTGGCAAAATTGGGGCACTAATGCATTGTTAGTGAAATTGTGAACTTATCCAAACATTCTGAAGAGCATTCTAGAACCTCTCTTATTTTACTTATACACAAAGGGCCATAAAACTGAGCATACCCATTGATCCTGTAATACCAGTACTGAGTCTGTAAGGTCCTACTTATACACAAATAATTATGGCAGCTCTTTTTGTAGAAGCAAAAAGTTGTAAATTGAGAGTATTTCCATGAATTGGGGAATGGCTGAACAAATTGTGATACACTTTGGTGATGAATAATATTTTGCTATAAGAAATGATAAGCAAGGTGATTTTAGAAAACAGTTGGAAAGATCTGCAGGAACTGATGCCTGAAATGAGCAGAACCAGGAAAACATTGTACACAGTAATATCAATATTCTATGATGATCAACTGTGAAAATTTGGCTACTCTCAGAACTGCAATGATCTGAGACAATCCTGAAAAAAGGATGAATATTTACATAAATACAAATTTTCCAAATTAACAAAAGAGGATATAGAATACTTAAATAATCTCATCTCAGAAAAAGAAATTGAAGAAAACATCAATGGTCTCTCTAAGAAAAAATCCCCATAGCCAACTGGATTCACAAGTGAATTCTATCATACATTTAAAGAAGAATTAATTCTAATACTCTATAAACTATTTGGTAAAATAGAGAAACAACAAAGTTGGAAAATTGTTTATAACAAATTTATCTGATAAAGGTCTAATTTCTCAAATTTATAGAGAACTATTTCAAATTTATAAGAATACAAGCCATTATCCAATTGATAAATAATCAAATGATATGAACAAGCAATTTTCCAATGAAGAAATAAAAGCCATCAATAATCATGTGAAAAAAATGTTGTAAATCATTCTTGTTTAGAGAAATGCAAATTAAAACAACACTGAGGTATTATTTAATCATTGAGTGGGAGGTCTGTGACCCATGTGTGCAAAAGTGGGTAACAAATCAGAATCAACTGACTGCCTTCTTGGCAGTCCTAGAGCAGAGCTTCAACCATGATTGGTCGATGTAAAATTAGAGGAAGACACAAGAATTGACACAAAAGAAAATGTCTTTAAAAAGGAAGTGACAACTTCCTGAAGGAATTCAATTCTTCATGCTTTTGCAGAATGACCTGCTGACTGCACCTGAGACCCTGTTTCTTAGACTGACACGTGGTGAGTGAAAAGCTGACTCTTAACTGCTGGATTTTTCTGAAGAGACTTCTCCAGGTCCTGGGCTACAAGGGCCAAGACCTTCCTGTTGAGGACTAAACTCCCCTGCCTGGATTGAGCCAGGGGGACAGAAATAAATTACTTAGTGTTTAGGCTAGATATCTTACCTCATCCTCTCTCTGATTTCTTACTTCACTCTCTTCAATTTGTAAACAAATTGTAAATAAATCTCTTTGGAATTAATTAAATTCCTGGCAACCACACTCTTAAAGAATCAAGTCCAGCCAGCCCTTAAAAAAAATCCCTTTCCCCAATACAGCTGCAATTCTGGACCTTAATGAAGGCTGGAGATGGCGTTTGGAGCTGTAGCAGGTATATATGGGGTTGCAGTGCTTTTTGTTGGCTTAAGCAAAGTTTTATGGTCTGGATGTTGGCTTGAGCCCAGGTTCAGAACCTGGAACAGTAGATGTGGGGTGGGGCAGGGGTCCTTGCTGTTGGCTTGTGTCAGTACTCTTTGGTGGAACCTCCTTCTGTTTGTGCTCCCCTTTCAGCCCAGTGGACCAAAAGCTTTCTACTTACCTTTCTAAATGAAAGTTTCTTCTGTCTGCCCCCTTAATGGTTCTTTCACCCTTGTATTGGTTTAGGGCATTATTTTAAGGTTGATTGGAGAAGATTCTCATGGTGGTTTGAACTTTCCCTGCCTCTACTCAGCCATCCCCTAAGACTTTATTGAGTCATAGGACCTGAAGTGTCTTATCACTGGAGAAACAAAGGCTTGAAATTCCTATCAGAATATTCTTCTCTCAGAGACCACAAACTGAACCTTGGGAAGAAAGGATCAAATCAAGGCTTTACATTGAAAATATTCAGTGTATTTGCATGAAAGTGAATTTTTACAAGAAACCTCAAGATAACATATGATTCTATTTTGAAAGAAAATTGTTAGGCCATCTATGGAGACATCATGTTTGGAAACAATTCTTCCTAGTCTCCATGAAAGTGACAAACATTACATTATGAATTCTCTTCTGTCTGCACATTAATGATTACGTTTATGAATTCTGGATGTATGCTGTTCTTTTTTCTAAATTAAAAATATTTATTTAGCTAAATATCTCAAAATCACATGTTTAAAAAATTTTAACAATTTTTTTAAAATTCTGAGTTCTAAATATCTCTCTCCCTCTCAATGCTCCCTATTCTTTTAAAAGGCAAACAATTAGATATCAGTTATACATGTGAGGTCATGCAACACATATTTCCTCATTATTCATGTTGCAAAAGAAAACACAAACAAAATAAAGCAATAATGTTTAAAATATATGCTTAAATCTGCATTCAGATTTCAACCGTTCTGTCTCTGAAGGTGGATAGCATTTTTGATCATGGGTTCTTTGAAACTGTATTGTCCTGATCACATTAGCTATGTCTTTTACAACTGATCATACTTAAAATATTATTGTTTCTTTGTATGAAGTTCTCCTCTCTGTGCTTATTTCACTTAGTGTCAATTCATTTAAGTTTTCCCAGATTTTTCCCAAAACTATCATATTTGTCATTTCTTATAATATGATAGCATTCTATCACAAACATATACCACAACATGTGTAGCCATTCCTCAATTGATAGGCATTCTCTTGATTTCCAATTCTTTGACACCCAAAAAGAACTGCTATGAATATTTTGAACATATGTGTCCTCCTTTTCCTTTGATCTCTATAGGATATAGACTTAGTAGTGGAATTGCTGGGTCAAAGGGTATGCAACAGTATTATATCCTTCTGAGTATCGATCCAAACTGCTCTTTAGAATGACTGAATCATTTCAAAACTCTATCAATAGTGCATTAGGGTTCCAGTTTTTCCTAATCTCCTCCAACATTTTCTCTTTTCCTTTTCTGTCAGGTTAGCCAATCTAATAGGTATAATGCGGTAGCTCACAGTTGTTTTAATTTGCATTCCTCTAAACAGCAGCAATTTAGAGTATTTTTCATGTCACTATTGATAGCTTTCATGCCTTTTTTTTTCTGAAAACTGCCTTCATTGTATTCTTTTGAGTTTGTATCTTGATCTTCCCTATCACTATAGTAGCTTTTTATGATCAAGATCTTTTTTGTTGTTTGCCCATTTCCCCACCCTATTTCTTAATTTGTAACTTTATATTAATATGGAGTTCTATTCCCAGTGTGAGCGATGAAGGAGCCACTGTCTCAAGCTTCAAGCTTTTTAACACTGCTATTTTCAGAGCTAGTTGTGAGGGGTTGGAAGTTTTCTATGCTTCCAACGTTCTGTTATCTAGGAAAAGATGTGGTCACCTCTCTCCTGGTGTTTATTCTCGACCTTATCTAGGAAGGGCCCTTAATCTTTTGGAATTGCAATAAACACTGCTCCTCAGAGTCCTAGCTCCCTTGAGACCAGAAATAATATTGTTCTTCAATGTATTTGAATCCATGGGACCAGAAGTAGAACCCTCAAAGATTCTAGTCCCTCTTGCCTTAAAGTGCTCCTCTCTACCCTTATACTATGGGTCCAGAAGTGGGCAAAAGGGTTGCCAAAATGCATCTGGTCCAGACATCAGTACTAGCACAGGAATCCCCTGCAATCTCCTTCGGACCAATTCCCAAATCTGCTTACTATCTCTAGCCTGAAAGCTCCCAGAGTTGATGTTGCTTCTGTTTCTACCACCACTAGTGTTTCATGTACATAGTTTACAGATCAGCCTCCTTCTCCATTTCTTGGATCTGTCTTTCCTCCTATGCTGTCTGGGGCTAGAAAAATTTCTCAGGGTGATTGGTTATTGGCTATTCCACTCCATAATTCAATTTGAGGCATTATTTTAAAGTTTAGAGAATGTTGAGCAAGCTCTGTTGAGCACTTTCTCTACTCTACCATCTTGGTACTGTCTCTGAAAGTAATGTGCCTGCTTCTTAGCCACACCCATACGTGGTAATGATAGTGTACATCAGATGGTCCCTCTTTTCATCAAAGTAAACATACCCAATATTACCTCCTTCCTTTCCTAAAGCTCGGGTGTTGGTTTTTATATCAGTCAGGTTTACTGAACTTTCAAGGAGGAAAGTGTAAGAGTTAACATTAAGGGTTTGACTTAAATATATAATTCAAAGTATTATTGCTCAAAGTCAAAGTGATCTTTAATACCTTTTATTTACAAAAGAGGTAGAAAGAGTGAAAGTAGAGAAATACAAAAGGGTAGAGAAGATGTACTCAGCCAGGACTTATTGACCTTCAACCAGAATTAAATTCTCTCCAGAAAACAGGAAGGAAAAGCCAGCTATCCACTCACCCAATGAGGCAAGTCAAGTCTATAAGGTGACTCCTGAGGTCAACTTTCTTCCTTGAGCTGACATTCTTCCTTAAGCTGACTTCCTTCTTGAAGTCTAACTCCTTGAAGCTGACTTCCTTCTTGGAGACAACTTCCCTAGTCCCAGAAATTCAGAGCCTTTTATAGTTGCTCCTTGTCTCCTTCCCTCCTCAAAGGGGCCAATCACAGTTTTCAAATTGTCTAGCACTGTCTGTGGTATTCACACCTCTCCTTCTCTGAAGGTGTCAACTCTTACCAAAGGCCTCTGAAGTCCATCCTCTGAAGGTCAATTTCTCATCAAAAGGTTCACAGTTTCCTGACTGGTTGAATTTCTAAGGGTATGAATTCTCTAAGTGGGTTGGGAGCTCCTCCACCTAGTTCAAGCTTTTGTTGATTCAATCAAAAGGTGTGTTAATTCAAAATAGGCAAAAGGAATAAAGAATTCCCTTTCACAAGTATGAACTAAGAATAGGCAAAGGGAACAGAGAATTCTTTTTTCACAAAGAGAAATGTGATGAATTGTGTTAGCAATTCTGGCACATCTCATTATTCATGACAAAACAGTTAAGACCAACTCATAAGTCAATATTTATGGAATTCTCAATCTATACAGAATACACATGGGAAAGAAGAGGAAGGAAAAATATGATTTGTTTTCAGCCCTCTGTGATCTTCAGCATTCATACAGGAGCTACTAAGTGGCATATGAAATGGAGTTCTGAACTAGCATCTAGGAATATTGGAGTTGGATCCTCTCTTTTATTAGTTTCACAAATCTCTTACATCTTTAGTGTCCTCATCTATAAACTAGAGATTGTTGTGAGAAGGAAGTCAGTTAACATATGTTAAGTGCTTTGCAAGTCTTAAATCCCTAAATAATACTAGTTATTATTATTATTATTCAAAGGCAAACTAGCTTCAAATTCCACATGTCCAGACCTTCAGACCTTCACAGTATTTCCTTTCCAAGAAAGAAATAGTAATCAATGGAAGAGAGAATCTTTCTCAGACAGCCTTGGTATGATCCACTCACCAATTTATTTACTCTTAAGTTATGAAATAAATTTTTATCTAGCAAATAGAAAAAGAAGGCTGATTCATCCAGGATGCAGCTTTTATAGCCTCAAGTAGTGTGGTCAAAACATTAGCAGATGCTAGTAAAATTTAGTATTACGAGACTGGAGAAGACAATCACATGAATCTCAAGTTCACTTCTGAGAAGACAATCATAAATAAGCCCTCCCAAAACTGAGGTATACTGTACTCTGAAACCCTCTCGAGAGAAATATAAATAGGACAAATTTTCATTTTTCTAAAAACTTTCATTGTCCAATAATTCACAAGAAAGAAAAAGTATAGTTGGAAACCAGTCATGACACAAAATATCTATTAGCACATAAAGCCATTGATAGACATGATTGAATTGTAATTGCTTCTATCCAACAATATGTTCTTATGGTTAAAAAGAAGGAACCCTACAATCAGATGAAAATAGCTAGTTTTGATAGGCACTCTAGGTGGAGCAACAGAGAGAGGGCCAGAGCTGAGGGTCAAGAAGACATGTCATTTTTATGATTTAATATTTCATTATTACAGATAATTGCTTACAGTGAATGACTCATAATATAACATAACAATTATATAACTAAATAATATAATAATATTCTGTTTTATTAATATATGCCAATATATGCTATGGTGGCTTCAATTATATATAAAATATAACATAGTGACTATGTATATATATATATATATATATATATATATATAAAATATGTAGTGATGTAATCTTAATCTATATAATATTCTGCCCTCATAGAGTTGCCTCCCTACTTCCCCTTTTGCTGAGGTGAAGAAGGTACATTTCATTATCTATTCTTTTGGACCATTATTACGTTTTCAGTTATTCAGACTTCATCTTCCTTTTAGTAATATTTTCATTTTCATTATTGTAGCTATGGCATATATCACCCTTCTGTTTCTAATTTAATTCTTCCCTGGTCCAGAAAAATCTCCCCAGACTTCTCTGAATCTCTCATATTCTATCATATTCACATAGAAGGAAAGTTCTATACAGTAGTGGAGAAAGCTATAGAATGGTTAGAGGCAGAGCAAAGAAAATCTCGTTTCAAGCCCTACATGTTCTGTGTGACTTTGGTCAATCCAAACAAATACTTAGTATCTCACTTTTGAATATAGGATGCTATCTCCATTTTGGTTTTAATTATGTTACTAGAAAACTTTGTTAAATAAATATTTCTTTCATGAAGCCTCTGAAACAAATGGCATTCTAAACATAATCCCAGCTGAATGTTCATTTATCTCAGTAGCTTTTCCGATATTTATGTTATTACACATAGTGTTCCATATAGTTTATTCATCATACATAATCACTTGCAATGAGACAAATGGCTATTTGCAAGAATATTTTAAAGTTTAATATATTATAAAATGAATGTTTATCAAACACTAAATTCAGCTGTCAGTGATTTTTAAAAATGCTAAAAGCTATGAGAATTCAAATAAATACCATAGCCCATCTTGATTCTAGGGAGATAATGATAAAGATCCCTCTTTAAAAAAAAAAAAGATCCCTTTTTTTCTCAGTTGAGGTTAAAAATGTAGACTCCTTCAAAAGCAGTGAGACACGGTGTGTGTAGCCATTTGTTTTACCCAGCTAAATTTCTTTTCTGCAATGGAAAGTCCTTAATAATAAAAGGGAGAGTATTTTTTTAAGTACAAGGAATTATTTTTAAGACATAAATAACAAGGTCATTTCCTGAAAACATCTTGAAATTATATAAACATAGATCGTGTCTAGAGCAAATCACAGGATATTGATATGGGATAATTTCTCTACTTTTCAAACAGAATTTGGTGACTAGAACAATGACTATTTCATAGGTAATTGGACTCTTAACTGGAAAAACACAAAGAAATAAATTCATTCAACACTTTTGAAAAACATTTTATGTTCAGAATCTAGAGGGAATTGACAAAATCTATAAAATAAAAAATGATTCACCCCCCAAAATATGGTCAAAAGATTTTAATAAATACTTTTCAGAAAAGGAAATCTATCAATTGCTTGAAAATTGCTCAAAATTTCTAATATCAAATGAAATGTAATTTATAACTAATCTCTCATCTCAAAGCCATCAAACTAGAAAAGATAGGGAGAAATGGTTAATTTGAGACCACAGATGCAGTAGTGAGACAGAGGACCTATGGTTTGCCTATGAATTCATTCTGAAAGACAAATTTTAATTATGGAAAAGAATATTCAATTGTTAACATCTTTTGATCCAGAGATCCCACTGCTGAACTCATATACTTTAAAGGGATTAATGAGAATAAGAAATCATTGAAAAAATTGCCCCCTCAAAAGCATTACAGCATTATTTGTGATAAGGAAAAGTTAGAATAAACCCATTTACCAAATGATTGGTAAATATCTGAGCAACCTGGACTATATGAATATTTTAAAGCTTTATTGTTCTATATGAAATGGGAAATGAAGAAATAGGAGAAAACTTCAATGGATAGATACAGAGGATACATAGGGAAGTATATAAATACATGCATACATACATAAATGCACATGGAAATAGGCACAACCACAATGACATAAACAAACCCTAGAAAGGCAACAAAGCTCCAGTCAAATAAAATTTACAATGTTGATAACAAACAATAAAAGATAAAGAACCCATCCTTCATTCTGTTAACAATCACGAAACAACAAAAAAGAAAGTGACATTTATTATGAGTTGTGGTCATGCTATGGAACACTTTTGTTTAACTGTTTTATTGAAATGTATTTTCCAGGGAGCATTTGGCTTAGTGTTAGCTGGGAAGTGTCTCTTCTGTCCAATGTACATTAACGCTTAAGAAATGCTTTATGAGAATAGAGTTTGCATATATGAAGGGTATATTTAATGGAAATGTGATAAGGGAACTAGTAGACTTTTAGAAGCAGTTTCATAAAGACAAAAACATCTTCATGATCACATAATTATCTGTGTAATTTAGAGTATGCAAAGTTACCTTCTGTTGCTTATCATTTATTTGTTTACAAGCATTTGACTTGGCAGAGATAAAAATGTAAGTCTCTTCCCCAATATCGTCTTTCATTTATATGTTACAATCAATTCAGAGTCTATAATATAGGGAGCTAAAGAGTTAACTTTATTCAATAATTCCTTGAGTATCTACATCAAGCAAGGCATAAAAGATGGAAACATGAACATGTCTAGTGTCATAAATGAATTTCTACACAAAATATAAATGCCAGGGGAGGTCACAAAAGATGCTGAGATTCTATGGCATCATCCAGCCTACAAATACTTCTTCCAAGGTCTGTTTCATGAGACCCAGAGTCACTTAAAAAAAGTTCAGTATAGGATTCCACAGATGAAATGCTACTATAATCTTGACTTTAAGAGTCAATTATACAGGACTTTCTCCTTAATGATGAGAGAGTTGAGGGTGGAGTTGGCAAGAATGAAAGAGAAGAGAAATCTGGGTTTTTCTGGATTGTAGTTTTGAGTGAAAAGATGGGCATCCCAACCTCTCTTCAGTCTGCTAATGGGAGAAAAAGACCCTATGAAGGAGCCAACAAATAGAATTTCAATCAAATACTCATTCTGAGCTTGCTACACTATAGACTTCAGAGAATTCTCTTTTGGGTAAGATCTGAACATGCTATAAATGAAAATGCTATAAATTATAAAAAAAAAACCCTAGCCCTTACAATAGTATATAAAGAATGCATTTTGTTGAGATTATGACATCATTTGTTAGGCAGCTCCTTGTATGAATGTTAAATGGTGACTGAGGATAGAAGGTAGAGGGAAATACACTCAGGAATCACTGATCATTTTGAGTTCTAGTATCAACCTGAGATGACAGGGCATGAATCACTATTTTAAAGTTATCTAAGGGTCAGCTTCTGTGAAATGCAATGATGTCTATTGATGCTAGACTGCTTGTTTTTCCAAGACCTTGCTGCTGAATTCTTATTGATGGATTACTGGACTTCACCAGTCACCTGCCTGCCCTGGTCACCCATTTGTTATGCACCAATTCAGACTGAGTGCTGGAGCTGAAAAGAAGGCAAAAAGGGATTTACAGACAGCATCAGCTTAGGCTGAGGCTGTAGAGAGTCACTTTAGGAAACTACTTCATGCTAGGAGCAATGAAAGCCCAAGTAGATTAAACAAGAAGTCACAAGAGTAGCTTCTATGTAAAGGAGCAGGCAAAGCAATGGAACTGAACGGAGTCTGAATTTGTCTTAAATAGAATACAAAGACAAATGAATGGACATTTTTTTAAAAACTGGAACTTCAAAATCTGCAGCTAAAGTTATGAAGAAGTTGGATGAAAATGGATATGTGTTACTGTAGATGTAATAAGCTTCAAAGATGAGTGTTATTCCACAGATTCCTTTTTAATAGAGTGCTAGGACAGGGTAGTAACCCCTATTATGAATTTTTAATGGTACCACCATAGCAAAACCAAGAGTCAGGCATCATTACATACTTGCATCTCTGCCTATGGTTTCACTATACCACTCAGTTTTTTCCTTTAGAATTTCCTGATGGATCTATCTTGTCTCCAGTTCTAGTCAGTCCCTATTTAACTTAACCCCAGAAGGAGGAAAGAATCCTTGTCATCTTTTTGTTTGGATAATCATTGCTGATTTCTTTTCAATAGATCAATCAATTATTCAAAAGTAGCAACAGCTTGAAATTAAATTTTTCAACTCAAAATTTTAGGGTTACCTAAGGACTCGACATCAGTCCAGTCAGCTTTTGCCATACAGATCTGTTTTTTTTTCTTCTCTAGAGTCATAGGAACCAGTCTGTTTTAATTTGCTTATATCCAACTGTGAGGTTTAGCAATCCCCAGCCTACTCAAGGGACAAACCCACCATTCCAAGTGGTAACGGAAGAAGAGAATAGATTGGAAAGAGAGAAGAGAGAAATGGTCTACTCTTATGCATTTCTTGTTTCCACACAGTTCCCTCAAGGATGTTAACATTAAGTGGCATGCCATTTAAATAATTTAGTTAACAACATGTATAATTGCAACAAGGCAGTTATAATTGCCATTTCTTTGTCTTCAGGATTATTGATGATTTCAGAACATAATTTAAATACCACATGTTTAATGCTAGGTCATATGATCACAGATCTATAGCTAAAAGGGATCAATGGAGTTCATTGATTTAACCCCCTCATTTATTTGAAAAAAAAAAACCCTGAGGTTTATTAGAGTTTAATTCCTGATATCATATTATTAATGAAGCAAAAGAAAGAATAAGATATGAGCAATGTAAGTAAATTTAAGGAAATGCAATAAGTCATGTAAAGTCATAGCAAATTAACAGGGCTAGGATTCACTCCTTGGCCTTTGATTCTAGTTTTATTATTCTTTCCATGACTTAATTTGAGCTTTGAAAATCTTTAATAAGGGAATTTCTCCTCACTCACATTTATAAACACTGTAATTTTACAAAGCAGCTTCCTCATAATCCCATGAAGTACAAAATAGCAAGCATTTTCCCTATTTAAAAGATGGGAAAACTGAAATTGAGAGAAGTTTTGTCTTGTCTATGTTCATACAGCTAGTAAATAGGATTGCCAGGGATGAAGCCTAGGTTTTCTGGTTTTGAAGTCTAGCACTCTTTCCATTTCACCCCTCACTCCTTCCAAGAATCTCTTTGTTTAAGGAAGATGTCTTCTATACATTGTCTTGCTGCTCCATTTTCTTGGTTGCTTCTTATTGTTTGAGATGGATTATAATTAAAATGTCTCTGTTAATGTGATCCAAGCCTGCTTTACTCTTCTGGAATGTTTGTTGTGATTAATCTCTATGAATCTCATAGTATGAAAAGAGTCAGACTAATCACAAAATGCTAGATTGATAGGGATTTTAGAGGCTATCCAGTTTAACTCCTTAGCTGAAAAAATACTTTCTGCAGCATCCCTTTTGCATTAGTTTCAAAGATGGGAGTAATGAATGAGTAAATCAAAGAAAGAATGAGTCAAGAATGAAATGCATTATTTATTAAGTACTTACTATGTTGCTAAGCTTTGTGCTCAGCACTAAGGATATATCTATTGCTCTTATCTGCTGCCCCATTATTTATTAGCAAATGTCCTTTAGTGGATAAATATACCTTCATGTTGGAGTTTAAAAACAACAGCACTCTGTGAGCTAATTTTACATACATGCTAGCAACATTTATTGAAAGTCTGACTGGAAGTGAATAAAGAAGTAGAGAATAAGACATTTAACATTTCTTGTAGGCATTTGAAGACAAATAAATGTGCCCTCTTCTGGACCTTTAGGTCAAGTGTCCTGCAGAAACCAGGAGTCACAGACCAGTTTGTTAGCCATTATAGCACAGAAATGGCTTCCCAGATTTGAAGTCACAAAATAAGTTCTATCTCTTAACATGTAAATGATGATTCACCAGTTTCTAGGGCAATGCTCAGTGAAGAATGATCCATTGCCTCTGCACCCATCCTTGAAAGGAGATAGTAAAGAAGATTGAGTAGGGTTTGAAGGTAGAGTCAGACTTACTCTATGATGGACTTTGTGAAAGTCATGGAGGATTTGGGGTACAATTTTATTCATGAGGCAGGAGGGAAAAAACTATATTAAAAAAAACAAAAGATAACTGGAGAGCAGAAGTTTACAATTCTAACTGAAGTCCCGAAATATCTCCTCTAGCACCCTGATGTTGGCAAAGGAGCTTCCCAACAATCTGATTTTGACCTGTGTAGAAACCACAGCAAGATAAGTCTTAGACATATATTTTTTTATGTGAGATTGAGTCCTTTTCCTGGAAACAAGCCTTGAAATTTATCTTGAATAACAAGATTCACCCTATGGTTTAGCATTCAGGTATAAATGTATAAATGTATAAAGACAAAAGATGGGATTCCAATGCTTGGGTCCAGGAAGAGGTCATTCTGTGTCTGAAACCAAAAGAGAACTTTTGTTTAATCCATCTTTACCATTTTGCAAATTCCTTGTCAGTTCCACCATAAAAATTCATTATTCATTGCAGAGAAATGGTGGGTAGGCTCCCATGACTTGACTGGAGTCCATGAGAAATTCCTTATCTTTATAATCTTAGAGGTAAAGATATCCAAAGGCAATAAAGGAAAGGGAAAAAAAAAAGATAATATTGTTGGTCTAAGGCCCTGAATTGCTTAAATCTTAAGTCTTCCAAGCCACTCTTCAAATCTGAAAGCATAGCTATTTTTATAGGTGAATAGACTGCCTGATATAGTCACCTTTGAATCTGGAAAGCTTAAGTTAAAGTTTATTTTCTGATATCTTTTGATTTTACTGGCTGCGCAACAAATAATTTAATCTCCCAATGTCTCAGACAACTCACTAAGAATGTGACTTATGGGGTGTTCAAGGAGGACTACTACCTGTGTAGTACAAGTGTGAGGACTTGCAGAGTCCTTTTCAGGATTGCTCACTCACCTTTGTCATCAATCTGTTGCCTCTCATCTGGGGCTCCAAGAAGTGTAGCATGTGCAGTGTCCACATCCTAGTAAAATCATTTCAGTGGGTGAATTAAAAAAAAGTTGAAGGTAACTGAGAGGCCCCAAATTTGTCAATGGGTTAATAGGGCTGTCTACCCAAGCATGTGAAGACTAGCAGAATGAGCAGATGAGAATGATTCATTCCAAAGGTCACAAAGGCAGCAAATGCCAATGTTTTGGAGAGCTTAGAGCTTGGTCAAGCATCAAAGAGGCCAAGGTCATCATCCATTGTATCCCAGGTCATCACCAGTCACCTTCACTTTTGTCCTGACACTAGACTTTGATGACTCTGGAAGAAAGAATGAGAACACTGGTGTTTCATAATGCTGCCTCACTTAAATCCAACTCACACTCTAGTCAAGGCATAATCTTCATAATGGCATTGGTTCTCTTCAAAATGAAGGATGAACAACTGATAGAAGGAGTTTTCTCATATAAAGTTCCTTAAACCATCAAAATCAAAGGTCTAGTCCTAAACACAAAATCTAATCTGTTATATATATCTTTAAAAGGTTAACACCCTCCACAGGGCTTTTTTATTTTGTAGTCACATCTATGAGAATGAACTAGCAGGTAGATATGGGAGTATTGGGAAATGTTTCCACTCTACCTGCCACACAGTCATCCAGCCTTGGATTTAAGATCACAGTGAAGGGAGCCATTGCCTCCCAAATGGTTCATTTCTTCTTTGGTCTGAGCTAATGGTTAGGAAATTTTTCCTTCATCAAGCCCAAATTTTCATCTCTGCAATCTCCAACTGTTACTTCCTAGTTTTTCTCAACTAAAGCAAAGAAAAAAAAAGATATGTCAAGTTACTTCCCTTTTAGCTAATTTCCTCCATAAGAAGTCACTGGTACCAGACGCAATTTTGCCTCAGAAAGGGAAGAGGAAGCAATTCTAACTCCAAAAACAGGCTGAGTCATAGTTCTCCTCCTTTATGTACATAGATACTTAAGGTTTTCTTACCTGTAAAACTATAATTAGAACTGGTATTTATTTCATAATAGCATCAGAAACAAATAAAATCATCTCAGTGGAAATGACACCGAAGAAGAGTATTAATATCTGCATGGATGCTGCACTCTAAGGACCATGGGACTTTTCTCTTTTTTTTTTACTTGTCAATATAATTTTTAATAATCATTTTCCAACATTTTGAAATGCATGTTCCCTCCCTCCCTTCCAGCCTTCTTCTCTCCTCAAGAAAGCAGATAATATATAGGCATACATATATATTTCCATGTTAGTCATATTGTGAAACAAGTTACATATTGCTTGTGCTAGAGAAAAACTCATGGATAAAATAAAGAATGGTATGCTTCCATTTTCATTCAGACTCTGTCATTTTCTTGTATGGTGGTGGATAGTCTTTTTTCAGCATGAGTCTTTTAGAATTGTCCTGGAACTTTGCCTTGTGGATAATAACTAAGTCACTTACTGTTGATCATCATATACTATTGTTATTGCTGTGTACAATGTTCTCCTGGTTCTGCTTAATTCACTTTGGATCACTTCATATAAGTCTTTCCAGGTTCTTTTGTGATCATCTTGCTTTTCATTTTTTAGGGCACAGCAGTATTCCATTCCAATCATATATATCAGAACTTGTGCAGACCTTCCCCAATTGATGGACATTCCTTCAGTTTCCAGTTCTTTGTCATGAAATGAAAGAGCTGCTAAATATTTTTGTACTGTAAATATTTACCCCTATTAGGAATTTCTTTGGGTTCCAAAGGACCATGGGACTTTCCAGCTGACCTACAGATGAAATCTTCCATTTGTGTTGTCTTTCATTATTGGAATGTGAGCTTCTTCAGGGCAAGGACTGTCTTACTTTTTTTATTTATAACCCCAGCACTTAATAGAGTGTTTTATAGTGCTTGTTAAATGCTTTATTCATTTATGTAGCACTGTAATATTTGCAAGTTGCTTTAAGTGAAACAGCACATTTCATCTATATTGTTAGGTATAACAGATATTATGAATATATATATATATATATATATAAAACAGATATCACCATTTTAAAGAAAAAGTGACATGACCAAGGGCTAGCTTAACATCTTAAAAATCTATTTGAATAGCAAATAATAATAATAATACATGGCAATTTTACATTGCTTATAGTGATTGAAGTGATATATATATGCATATGGATATGTGAATATACATATATATATTATCTTTGTTAGGCCTGATAGCAATTCTGTGAGATAGAACTTATGTGTATTATTATTCACATTTTAGACAAGGAAACGAAATCTCAGTTAAGTGACTTACTCATGGTCAGGTATCGAGATCTTTCCTGACTCCAAGTCCAGTATATTTTCTATTACCTCATCCATGCAAAAAAAGTTGCCTGCTCTTAGGATATTTTCTTAATAAACAAGGAACTGAGCAAGGGAAGATTGGGCTTTTTGAAAGGTATAAACAGAGAGAATGGTATAGTGTCTATCACCAGTGTCTATTGCCTTGTATCAGAAACTGTGAACATTTTATTAAAGAAGAATCATCAACATTTGCTTTACACCCATATGAAAGGACCAGAGAGCCCTTCCATCCAATTTCCAGGCAATCCCTTCTATAAGTGCTCCTTGAGAAAAAGAACTGTCTTGCTATTGTGTTTGAATCCTCATCATCTAGCACAGTGCTTTGAGCAGAGTAGATAGTGATAAATACTTTGTATACTTATTCGTGTAACTTTATATAATCCTGTAGATTTGAAGGATTATAGTTGTTCTTACAGAGGAACTCTTCAGGGGTCATGTCCCTCCTCACGGGCCTTAGCTACAACAATAAAAGTCTAACTCTTTTTTAAAATAACAGATCTGATTACTTTAGCATTCTTATTATTTTTTTTTTTTTTTTGCTTTTTCATGTGCCATGGTAAAGTGCAGAGAATACTGGATTAATCATGGATCCTGGGACTTGGCTTAGAGTCCCATCTCGACTACATCTAAAAGTCATCATGTGAACTTCAGCCATGATCCAGTGCATGCCTTCTAACTTATCTATCTCATCTTTATAGTCCTAATAATCTTCCCTTTTCATCTATAGTTAGTTCTTCTTTAAGGACTAAATTTATTATTTAGGCTATGCATGTATTTATTTTGGTCTCTTCTTTGTGATTTTTTTTTCAGTAAAGAGGAAGTTTATACCTCATCAAAATTTTTCTGTCCCATAACTAGGATCTTCCAAATCATTGCACAGAATGAAATATTTCCATGAGAATACTCTTGAGCATCCCTCAGCTGCTGCAAATCTACAAACTCCTGCTTGGACTTATATAAGCACCCCAAAGACCTACATCATTTAACAGTTCCATTCAGGGGAATCTTCTTGATTTTTAAGGAACATTTTGGCAATTCTTTCTCCTTTGCTGCCTTTTCCATTTTATTCATATTGCCTCCAGGCAAGTGAAATCACCATCCATATTCACTTTAAAAAGTGAATGTAAAACAAATTCCTTAAATATATGTCTTAAATATATACCCATCTTAGGGCATCCAGGTTGGTGGTAGTCAGCATATAAATCTTCATAAAAAGTTACTATCTGCCATAATTCTAACCATTACTCCATAGAGGAAGCTATGAAATTTGTTATAAGCTACCCATTTCAAAACTATTTTGTGAGCCAGACAGCTTCATTTATTAGTCTCCTTTGAATATGCTATAAAACAAATTTTTGGTTTTTTAAAAATTTGACACAAGCATTGTTTGAATACATATTATCCCTGACGTTTTTATTTGGCAATGATGTAATGGATATTGTGTATCCAAATTCCACCATAACATCATGAAATCCAAATATGACATCATCAAGTTGATTATCTAATGTTTTGACTTAGACCCCTGCCAATATTTTTTATCTTTTTTTTTTAATTACCATCATATAGCAGCTGCTAACTTGGTCAATATGCTAAATGTAGTCTCTTCCAAACTACAATTTCTACTAAAATTTTAGATACTTTACAAAATCTTGGTATCCACATTACAATTACTCATCTTTTAAGTCAAAGGAAATGTCTTTAGAAGTTGATTTCCAACACAAAATCTAAAAGGAATCTTATCAAGAGAGAGTATGGTGTCATGGTGTTGGGCTTAGAATCAGCAAGGCTTCAGCTCAAATCCGGACTTGGATATTTATTTATTTATGGGTTGATCCTTGGCAAATATTTTGACTATTTTGGACTTGGTTTCCTCATCTGTATAATAGGGAGGATGGGGATTATACTTGGTGAACTGCCTTCTAACTATAAATGTGTCATCCCACGATCTACTAGTTTCTCATTCTTGTATCTCCTGGTAATTCCTCATCTCTGAAGCTATTAAACTGCTCCAACACATAATAGAGATCCAAACAGCAAGATTCTTTTGTTATAAGACCTTGTAAATTGAAAACTCTGGGAAAACTCTCCCATTGCAAGAGCCTGCTGAGACTAGGTTATTTTAACATAGCATTAATAGGCACTTCAGCTACAGTTAATTAAATCAATTAATTTAGATAGACTCCTTGATCATCGGTACCATGTCCTCAGTCACTTGGAACAGTTCATACTCTTGGGTACTTCCAACAGCTAGATGGTACAGTGGAGAGGGGGTATCCTGAAGTCAGGAAGAATAGAGTTCAAATCTGGTCTCAGATACTAGTTGAGTGACCCTGGGCAAGTCACTTAAACCTCTTTGCCTCAGTTTCCTCATCTGGAAAATTAGCTGGATAAAGAAATGGAAAATTTCTGAAGTATCTTTGCCAAGAAAACTCCAGATGAGGTCACAAAGAGGTGGACTTGACAGAAATGACTGAACAATAAATATTTTAATAAGATTAATGCCTAAATTGGTTTATTACACATTTCATTCACTATGTATATCTCTTCCCCCCCTGCTTCATTTAATTGAATTCTATTGAATTCAAAGTATTAAGTATTTATTAAGTATCTATTGTGTGTCAAGTTCTGGAGATATAAAGATTAAAAATCAGATAGTCTCTACTTTCAAGGAGCTTTTGTTGTCTCCTGACAGTCTCCCTCATTTCTTATAGTTATCACTTATATTCCCCTTCTCCAAAAAATCCATAGCAGATGCATTCCAGCATACTGCAGAAAATAATGTTACTGTTCTGAAATTAACAAAATTTTACACCTACATCCTCTCAAGATTAATTTTTTCATATACTGATTGAACTCACTACCAATTATCCCTTTAATAAGACATTTAATTATGTGATTTTCCCATATGCTTTTTGTTTCCAGAAAGCTCTTTAGCTTCTGAAGTTTCCAATAAACAAGTCCATTTTTGCTTATTCACACTCAGGCAACTTGGATAATAAAAAGAGGTTCTTTGGCATACTGATTCACTCCATAAAACTTTTCTTTTAACTCACTTGGTTGTAGTACTTTGTCACATTTGATTTCCAAGGCTGCAAAACACTGTGCAGTGGTTGTCCTGCTACCACCTCCACAAGATACAAGCAGTGCTATCAGAAGCAAAGTACCAATTATTTCTCTTCTTTTTATGTTTACAGAAGCATTATTGTCCTCATTATTTGCTTCTTTGCTAGAATTTTATATACCAGGAGCTCAGTTTCTTTTCCTTGGTTGGCACTCCCTCAGGGGAAGGAGTTCTTTCTTTTGGCAATTAGTCTAGTGGTAGCCTAGCCCAACTTTTACATTCTACATTTCATTTCATAGCTAATCTTTATGACAGCAATCAACTCTCTAGCCAAATCTAGAATGCACTAAAAACTATCTTAACAACAGACAGTAAAAGTTTTATGTATGATGGTGCAATCTAAACATGGTATAATTTGAGTAGAATTATGAGTAGAAAGTACTAATTCAAAGTCTAGCTTTCTGTAGATTTTTTAGGATCACATCTTATGAAATTCTTTCAGTTCAAGAAATATCTGTCTGGAAACCCAACCCAATTCCATCCTATTTCCAGTCTAGGGAACATCTTTTTGCCTCCCTGGGAGTTCTGGAATGCCTTGAAGATCATCAATTCAACTTCTTCACTTTATAAATGCATAGCTGAGCCCTAGAAAAGTTATATGACTCACCAAAAATTTTATGGCTAATTATTGTTGCAGGAAGGATTTGAACTCCTGATTCCTAACTCATCCTCTTTATTCCCTCTGTTTACCCATTAACATTTAACTAAGAAATGGAACATCAAATTGTTCATATTTGGTTTTTCAGATTTTTTCTGAGGTCTACAAATGCAAATGAACAAAGTTAAAGTTATCAGAAATTAAACATTATTATCCATTTATAGTTATGATGAAAGAGGCCAGAGGTAGTGATTTCAGAAGCTATAGATGAGACATTAGCACACATTGTGCTCCTGGGTGATATCTTGTGATGAATTCATACAAAAAGATCAGCAAAGGCCACTCATAATTTTACGGCTAGTTAATGATAGAGGTAGGGTTTGAACCTCTTCATTCCTAACTCATCTACTCTGTTTACCTATATGGCTCCATGGACACCAGGCTCTGAGGACTACATCATTGGTACAAACTGTTTTTCCCTGCCTATATGGGCTGACTGAAGGCAGAGCCAAGGTGAGGAAAAATGTGTTCATTCCTCAAAATAGCTGGGTGAAATTGATACTATACCCCATCTAAAACCCAGTCATATTGCTTTTCCTTCTGTCTTAGCAATAGCATAAATTAGAGCTCTGGTAGGTTAGAAAAGAGGAAATAGTAATTCAGCTAAAGTAATAGACATATCAATAGAGTCTGATGATGCATGCAATATTCAATACCCATAGTTCTCCTGTCTTTACAAAGAAAGGAGAGAGAAAAATTTCCTTCTGTCTTCTTCAGGGCCAACTTTGTTTATCATAATTATCCAGAATTTAGTTTGTTGCTTTATTTTATTTTTGGTTCCTCCTTTTTACATTGTGGTGGTCATTGTATACATTATTTTTCTGATTCTTAAATTACTTTGCATTAGTCATGTCATTCTTCATATTTATCCTTTCTTATGATGCAGAAATATAATTATTAAATGTAAGCACCTCATTTTAAAAGCTATTTTATAATTTATGAGGATAAATTTCAACCAATTTGGATACTTGAGATCGATTTTCCAATTTCTTGCTTCTTTTTTTTCTTTCTTTCTTTTTTTTAAATTTTATAATATTTTATTTGATCATTTCCATGCATTATTCATTAAAGACAAAGATCATTTTCTTTTCCTCCCCCCCCCACCCCCCTGTAGCCAACATGAGATTCCACTGGGTATCATATGTTTTCTTAATTCAAACCCATTGCCATGTTGTTAATATTTGCATTGGAGTGTTCATTTAGAGTCTCTCCTCTGTCATGTCCCCTCAACCGCTATAGTCAGTCAGTTGCTTTTACTCGGTGTTTCTACTCCCACAGTTTGTCCTCTGCTTATGAATAGTGTTTTTTTCTCCTAGATTCCTGCAGATTGTTCAGGGACATTACACCGCCACTAATGGAGAAGTCCATTACGTTCGATTATACCAAAGTGTATTAGTCTCTGTGTACAATGTTGTCCTGTTCCTGCTCCTTTTGCTCTGCATCACTTCCTGGAGATCGTTCCAGTCTCCATGGAATTCCTCCACTTTGTTATTCCTTTTTGCACAATAGTATTCCATCACCAACATATACCACAATTTTTTCAGCCATTCCCCCATTGAAGGGCATCCCATCATTTTCCAATTTTTGGCTACCACAAAGAGTGCAGCTATGAATATTCTTGTACAAGTCTTTTTCTCCAGTATCTCTTTGGGGTACAGACCCAGCAGTGCTATGGCTGGATCAAAGGGTAGACATTCTTTTATCGCCCTTTGGGCATAGTTCCAAATTGCCCTCCAGAATGGTTGGATCAGTTCACAACTCCACCAGCAAAGAATTAATGTCCCTACTTTCCCAAATCCCCTCCAGCATTCATTACTTTCCATAGTTGTCATGTTAGCCAATCTGCTAGGTGTGAGGTGATACCTCAGAGTTGTTTTGATTTGCATCTCTCTGATTATAAGAGATGTAGAACACTTTTTCATGTGCTTATTAATAGTTTTTATTTCTTTATCTGAAAACTGCCTATCCATGTCCCTTGCCCATTTATCAATTGGAGAATGGCTTGTATTTTTGTACAATTGATTTAGCTCTTTATAATTTTGAGTAATTAAACCTTTGTCAGAGGTTTTTATGAAGATTTTTTCCCAATTTGTTGTTTCCCTTCTGATTTTAGTTATATTGGTTTTGTTTGTACAAAAGCTTTTGAATTTGATGTAGTCAAAATTATTTATTTTACATTTTGCGATTCTTTCTATGTCTTGCTTGGTTTTAAAGTCTTTCCCCTCCCAAAGGTCTGATATGTATAATATTCTGTGTTTACCCAATTTACTTATGGTTTCCTTTTTTATGTTTAAGTCATTCACCCATTTTGAATTTATCTTGGTGTAGGGTGTGAGGTGTTGATCTAAACTTAATCTTTCCCACACTGTCCTCCAATTTTCCCAGCAGTTTTTATGAAATATTGGATTTTTGTCCCAAAAGCTGGGATCTTTGGGTTTATCGTATACTGTCTTGCTGAGGTCGCTTGCCCCCAGTCTATTCCACTGATCCTCCTTTCTGTCTCTTAGCCAGTACCAAATTGTTTTGATGACTGCTGCTTTGTAATATAGTTTGAGATCTGGGACTGCAAGGCCCCCCCATTTGTGTTTTTTTTTCCCATTATTTCCCTGGATATCCTTGATCTTTTGTTATTCCAAATGAACTTTGTTATGGTTTTTTCTAAATCAGTCAAGAAATTTTTTGGGAGTTCAATGGGTATGGCACTAAATAGATAAATAAGTTTGGGTAGGATAGTCATTTTTATTATATTGACTCATCCTATCCATGAGCAGTTAATGTTTTTCCAATTGCTCAAGTCTAGTTTTAGTTGTGTGGTGAGTGTTTTGTAGTTGTGTTCATATAGTTCCTGTGTTTGTCTCGGGAGATAGATTCCTAGGTATTTTATTTTGTCTAAGGTGATTTTGAATGGGATTTCTCTTTCTAGTTTTTGCTGCTGAGCTGTGTTGGAGATATATAGAAAAGCTGATGATTTATGTGGGTTTATTTTGTATCCTGCAACTTTGCTAAAGTTGTTGATTATTTCCATTAGCTTTTTGGTTGAATCTCTAGGATTCTTTAAGTAGACCATCATGTCATCTGCAAAGAGTGATAACTTGGTCTCCTCCTTGCCTATTTTGATGCCTTCAATTTCTTTTTCTTCTCTAATTGCTACTGCTAGTGTTTCTAGTACAATGTCAAATAGTAGAGGTGATAATGGGCATCTTTGTTTCACTCCTGATCTTATTGGGAATGCATCTAGTTTATCCCCATTGCAGATGATATTAGCTGATGGTTTTAGATATATACTATTTATTATTTTTAGGAATGACCCTTCTATTCCTATGCTTTCTAGTGTTTTTAATATGAATGGATGTTGTAT
The DNA here is from genome assembly GCF_027887165.1 of Monodelphis domestica. NCBI lineage: Eukaryota > Metazoa > Chordata > Mammalia > Didelphimorphia > Didelphidae > Monodelphis > Monodelphis domestica. The sequence goes on from NC_077229.1 coordinate 441,737,935, forward strand.
TTTATCAAATGCTTTTTCTGCGTCTATTGAGATAATCATGTGGTTCTTGTTGGTTTGCTTGTTAATGTGGTCAATTATGTGGATGGTTTTCCTAATATTGAACCAACCCTGCATCCCTAGTATAAATCCTACTTGATCATGGTGGATGACCCTTCTCATCACTTGCTGGAGTCTTTTTGCTAGTATCCTTTTTAAGATTTTTGCATCTATATTCATTAGGGAGATTAGTCCATAGTTTTCTTTCTCTGTTTTTGACCTGCCTGGTTTTGGAATCAGTACCATGTTTGTGTCATAAAAGGAGTTTGGTAGAACTCCCTCTTTGCTTATTATGTCAAATAGTTTATATAGTATTGGGATTAACTGTTCTCTGAATGTTTGATAGAATTCACTGGTGAATCCATCAGGCCCTGGGGATGTTTTCTTAGGAAGTTTTTTGATGGCTTGTTGGATTTCATTTTCTGATATGGGATTATTTAAGAATTCTATTTCTTCTTCCGTTAGTCTAGGCAGTTTGTATTTTTGTATATATTCATCCATATCACCTAAATTGGTGTATTTATTGCCATATAATTGGGCAAAGTAATTTTTAATGATTGCCTTAATTTCCTCCTCATTGGAGGTGATGTCCCCCTTTTCATCTTTGATGCTGTTAATTTGCTTTTCTTCCTTCCTTTTTTAAATTAGATTGAGCAGTACTTTGTCTATTTTGTTTGTTTTTTTCAAAGTACCAGCTTCTTCTCTTATTTATTAAATCAATAGTTCTATCACTTTCGATTTTATTAATTTCTCCCTTAATTTTATGATTTCTAGTTTGGTTTTCTGCTGGGGGGTTTTAATTTGATCGCTTACAAGTTTTTTTATTTGCATTTCTAATTGATTGATCTCTGCTCTCCCTAGTTTGTTAATATATGCACTCAGGGATATGAATTTACCTCTGATTACCGCTTTGGCTGCATCCCAAAAGGTTTGAAAGGATGTTTCGCCATTGTCATTTTCCTCCGCGAAATTATTAATTATTTCTATGATTTCTTCTCTAACTAAACAATTTTGGAGTATCATATTGTTTAATTTCCAACTAGTTTTTTATTTGGTTTTCCATGTACCATTACTAATCATTATTTTTATTGCCTTGTGATCTGAAAAGGCTGCATTTATTATTTCTGATTTTCTGCATTTGTGTGCCATGTTTCTGTGACCTAATGTATGGTCAATCTTTGTGAATGTGCCATGTGGTGCTGAGAAGAAGGTGTATTCCTTTTTATCCCTATTTATTTTTCTCCATATGTCTATTAATTCTAATTTTTCTAAGATTTCATTCACTTCTTTTACCTCTTTCTTATTTATTTATTTATTTGATTTATCTAAATTTGATAATGGTTGGTTCAAGTCTCCCATTAATATGGTTTTACTGTCTATTTCTTCCTTCAATTCTCCTAGTTTCTCCATTAGAAATTTGGGTGCCATATTATTTGGTGCATACTTGTTGATTAGTGATATTTCCTCATTATCTAAAGTCCCTTTTAACAAAATATAATTACCTTCCCTATCCCTTTTGATCACGTCTATTTTTGCTTTGGCTTTGTCAGATATCATGATTGCCACTCCTGCCTTCTTTCTGTCAATTGAGGCCCAGAAGGTCTTACTCCATCCTTTAATTCTGACTTTGTGGGTGTCTACCCATCTCATGTGTGTTTCTTGAAGACAACATATGATAGGGTTTTGGATTCTAATCCATTCTGCTATTCATCTACGTTTTATAGGTGGGTTCATCCCATTCACATTCAAAGTTAGGACTGTCACTTGTGGACTCCCTGGCATTTTGATATCCTTCCCTAATTCTAAACTTTTTTCTTCAGCTCTACCTTTTAGTTCAGTGATTTACTTTAAATCCGTCCCCCTTGTACTTCCCTTTCTACCCCTTCCCTTCTTATTCCCTCCCTTATTTTCCCCTGTAGTCTTTTTAAAATTTCACCCCCACCCTCTCCCTCCCTTGTACTGCTTCCTTCCCCACCAGTCTGTTTTTTACCCTTCTACTCCTCTATAGGGCGCAAATCTATTCTCTTCCCCAATGGATTGGATTGTTCTTCCCTCTTTGGGTCAGTTTCAAAGTATGTAAGAGTTGAGTATTTCCTATCTCCAACCTCTTTACCCTTCCAGTGTATCGATGTTTTCCCCCCTCCCTCCATGAGCTTCTTTGTGACATAAATTTCTTTTCCCATTTCTTTTAGTCATAACCTCTTTTCTTTTTTAGCTCTAGTCATGTATATATATATATATATACATATATATATATACATACACATGTATATATATTTATGCATGCAAATATCTATATACCTATTTATGTCTTGTCCTTTCATCCTATCCAGTTTGTCACTGTTCCCTCTGAGTGTAATTCTTCTAGCTGCTCAGGTGATAGCAACAGTTTTTAAGAGTTGCCAATGACCTCTTTTCTTATAGGGATACATATCATTTTAACTTATTGAGTCTCTTAAAATTTTGTTGTTGTTGTTGTTGTTTTCCCCTCTTTTTTAATTAACTTTTGATGATTCCCTTGAGTTCTGTGGTTGGACTTCAAATTTTCTGTTCAGGTCTGGTCTTTTATTTATGAATATTTGGAACTCTTCTGTTGTGTTAAATGACCATACTTTCCCCTGTAAGAATATAGTCAGTTTTGCTGGGTAGTTGATTCTTGGCTGTAGACCTAGTTCCCTTGCTTTCTGAAATATTGTATTCATTCCATGACTTTCGGTCCTTCAGTGTGGATGCAGACAGATCCTGTGTTATCCTCACCATGTTTCCATGGTATCTGAATGGCTTCTTCTTGGCAGCTTGTAATATCTGTTCTTTCATCTGATTGTTTTTGAATTTGGCTATAACATTTCTTGGTGTTGTCAGTTGGGGATTAAATACAGAGGGTGATCTGTGGATTCTTTCAATCTCCACTTTCCCCTCTTGTTCTAGGATCTCGGGACAGTTTTCCTGGATAATTTCCTCTAGTATTATGTCCAGGCTTTTTCTTTTGTCGTGGTCTTCTGGTAGTCCAATTATTCTTAAATTGTCTCTTCTTGAATGATTTTCTAAATCGTCTGTTTTGTGAATGAGATGCTTCACATTTTCCTCAATTTTTTCATTCTTTTTGTTTTGTTTTATAATGTCCTGCTGCCTTGTGAGGTCACTTGATTCTAGTTGTTGTATTCTGGTTCTTAAAGACTGGATTTCATCTCTGGCTTTTTGGTCGTCTTTTTCCTTCTGGTCTGAGTTTCTTTGAAGATCGTCTTTCATCCTCTTTACCTTGTCTTTCATCTCTTTTGCCTCATCTTTCATCTCCTTTGCCTCATTTTCCAGCTAGATGATTTTGGCTTTCAGGACATTTTTTTCTTGTTTTAGTTCAAGTGCCTCTGTTTCCAGATGACTTATCTTAATTTTTAAGTTCTTTTCCCAATTGTCTTCAACCTCTCTTAGTTGTGTTTTGAGTCCTTCCACAGCCTGTATCCAATTTGCTTGGATTTCTGGTTTGTTGTTTGCTGATCTCTCCCCCCTCTGTTCCATTTGCTGAGTAGTAGCTGTCTATTGTAGTTTCTTTCTTCTTTTTCTGTTGTTTGTTCAAATTCACCCCTTCTTTACTTCCTGTATTTGTCTGTGCTCTTGTTCCTCTCATTTTTTTGTTTTTTGGGGACTTCTATTGGTCTCCCCTCTTGGAGCTTTAACAGAAGATCTCTTGGTGTAATCTCTGGGGGAGGGTTGTTGGGGGTTTGAGCTTTCCTATCCTCTGGAGGCTTTTGATTGGCTTAAAGTCCAGCAGTCAATGAGGATGGGTGGGGAGCCTGGGCTTCCCTGTGTTCTGGAGACTTTTGATGGGATTGAGTTCAGCTTAGTTGGGCTGGGTTTACTCTGAGTTTTAAACTTCCTGAACGGCTGGAGCAAATGTGGAGGATTTCCAAAGCTCTGGCCAGGCTGCCAGGTCTATGCTCCTTCTAGGCTGCCATCTTGACTCCGCCTCTAGGTTTCTGTTTTTTCAGAAGACCCTACTCTCTGAGGGGGGAGGGGTCATGGCTTCCCTGGGCTGCTCTGAGGGATCCTGATGGGATTAGGTTCACCTGGTTTGGGCCAAATGAGCCCTAAAGCAAAAAAACCTCCTCCTCCACAATCTGTGTTGAATGCCTAGAGACTGGCTCAGGTTGTTTTCAAGGTAAGCCCTTCCTGGGCCCTGAGGTTTTTGTTCTTTCAGAAGCTCTGAGGGCTCCTGATGTGATTAGGTTCAGGTGGTGTGGGCGGAATGATCCCCGAGACAAAAAAAAAAAGAGAAAAAAAACAACCTCCTCCTCCACAGTCTGTGTTGAATGCCCAGAGACTGGCCAAGGTTACTTTCAAGGTATGCTCTTAGGAGCAACCCCTTTGCTGGGGCTCTGAGTTTTCTGTCCTTTCAGTAGCTTTGAGGGCTCTTGATGGGATTGGGTTCAGGTGGTGCCCTAAAGCTGGGACCTCCCTTGAGACTCAGATGGAAGGACCCAGCCAGGGGGCTACAGGCTTCCCCCTTCTCTCTATGTTTCCCTGCCGGACTGTGTTGGGCGCCCTGGAGACTTGCTCAGGTTGCTTTCAAGGTGAGTCCTCAGAGCCCTGAGGTTCCCGCTGCTGCTGTGGGCTCAGCACTCTGGGTTGCGGGGAATGGGTCCTGGGACCTTCCTTCTGCCTACCCCTTAGATCCGAGTGATCTAGGGTTCTGGCTTTTGGGGTGCTGTACCTTTTGATCCAGGTCCAGGAGGAGGGTTCCCCAGGTCTATCCTATTATTCAGCTTGAATTTCGGTGTCTTAGGAGCACTTGGTTTGCGATCGGTAAGAAAGGGTTTCCGAGGTCTGAACTTTTGCTGCTTCTACACCGCCATCTTGACCGGAAGTCCCAATTTCTTGCTTCTTATCATGTTATGCTACATAATATTTTATAAGAAATCTCATAACAACATACTCTTTTCCTATTATCCACTTGATTAAGTTATAGGAATATTCAGGAGGCAACTAGGTGGTTCAGTGGATGGAATGGTGGGTCTGGACTCACGAAAACCTAATTTCAAATCTTGTCTTAGATACTTATTGCTATGTGACCATGTACAAGTTAAGTTTTGGTAGCTAGTTGACACAGTAATATTAGTGTCCAGTCTGAAGTTAGGAAGACTCATCTTCCAGATTCAAAGGTCTCAGATACTTACTAGCTGTGAGGCCCTGGCCAAGTTAGTTAACCCAGTCTGCCTCAGTTTTGGTGTATATAAAATGATCTGGAGAAGGAAATGGTAAACTGTTTTTTTAAAAAACAGGCAAAAATATTCTAGTATCTTTGCCAAGAAAACTCCAAATGGAGTCACAAAGAATTGGACAAGATTGAACAAACCCCCCCCAAAATGGAATATTTGTGCAAAATTAAGATTTCCTTTTATGAGCTTCATAACAAGATACTAATATGTAATCTTAAATTTATATATAAGAACTTTCAGAGTAACTAGTGATATTTGCATGGACAATCAATATATTTATCTCATCATGCATCGAAGTATTTGTTTTCATGATTGATATTAAAATACTACATTCATTTTAGGGAAGCATCAAACATCTTTTATATAAATCAAATATTTAGATATGGAAGAGACATCAAAAACTATATATGAGCCCTTTCTTTTATGGATGAAGAAACTGAGGCCCAGAAAGTTTAAGTAATTTGTCTAAAGTCAAATAGGTAATAAATATCAAAGGAAAAAATTGAATTAAGGTAGAGCTAGTGACTCTAGAATAAATGTTCTTTTCATTACACCACACCGAAAGAATATAATATATAGAAAATTATCCATTGGAGAGATTTATTAATAGCGTTTAAACATACAACGCTATATGTCCTCCCCCAAAGTAGTTTTAATTTAAAACTAATGAAAATCCATTCATTAACATAGATACATATATAATGAAGTTTTACCACTGGTTCTTTACAAAGTCTAAATATCTTAGAAAGGGAGAAAATCTGGTAGGCTTATTATCAACTTTGGGAAATGACACAGAAACTAAGTAGAAAAGAATGGTTACTGAAATTGTCTATACTATATTTAGATATTTGGCTCTTTTTATAGAATTTTGACCAATCTTCTCTACTTCCATATCACTTGACAACTTGTTTGTTCAAGTCAGTTACTTAAAAACTGATGTGAATATGACAGCCAGAATCAGATGATACACTTTCTTTTGGGGCAATTTAGATATAATTGGAAATAGTATTCATCAAGCACCTATGTTACTGCAACAAATCATTAAGCAGGCAAACAGTGATGAAAAAAAAAACATTGCTTCTACTCCACCTGCTAAAGTATCCCCTTGACACAGATCTAAAGATGGAGAAGCTTCAAGGATTCCCTGGCAATGTTTTCTGAGAGTGAAATTTGTACTAGAACAGACTTGGAAAGCTTATTCTAATCTTTAGCCTTTTGGGCAGTTCTGAAATGAAATTAGAACATGGCCCTGGCCAACCCTATGTACAAGTCCCTTGAATCTGTTTCACTTAGCCAGTATCTCTGGCAAGAAAACCACAAATGGTGTCAAGAAACGTTTGACAAAACTGAAACAATTGAACAAAAACAACAAAAGCTCCTTGAGAGTATGGAGTTATCCTACCCATTCTTTTTTTTATCATGATCAGGTGGGATTTATTTTTTTAAAGCAAATTTACAGTGATTTATTCTCCTGTCTAAGTCACTTTTTACATATAATTACCAAGATTGATGCTAAAGAAGAGGCAAGAAAAAAATACCTCCCCTCCTCTCTCTTTTTTTTAAACATTATTTTATTTGGTCATTTACAAACATTATTCATTGGAAACAATGATCATTATCTTTTCCTCCCCCGCCCCCTCCCACCATCTCTCCCATAGCCGACGCACGATTCCACTGCCTACCCATTCTTTAAGGGTCAACTTAGAAGCCAAATCCTCCATGAAGCATTCTGAGCTCACTTCAGAGCACAACAGCCATCTCCTCCCATGAACTTAAAGTATTTGCTTTCTAGGATCATCATTTGACAATTAATAACATACAGCTTCTTGAAACATGTTAAGATGGCTAAGACTAAGGAAGACACAGGAAAATTGAGTGATCCTAACTAGGGACTGGTGTGGCCCCAAAGATGTAAAATAGTGGACACTTCCAATAACATTATTAGCTTTGTTTTAATATATCACATAGACACTGTGTAGGTATATACTCATGCATATATACAGTATAATAGTATGTTTACATGTATATGTGCATATATGTTTATATATAAAACACTATTATAAAAATATTATTTAAAGTATGCAAAGAGAGACAGGAGGAGAGGAGGAAGAAATAGGAGTCCTTAGTCCTTGGGACTGATATATGAGATTCATTAGGCATTATCAGGAGGAAAATAGCAATTACAACTGGACAAGACTTCAGAAATACAGAACCAGTGGAGATCTGGTTAAAATAACTAGAGATTGAAGTGAGACACTGGTAGAAAGTAATAGCACTGTTGCCATGACAGCAGAAATAACTTTCGGCTGGAGCTGGGAATGGGTCAGGATCAGGCTTTTTGAATAAAAACGAATATCAACATACTCCCAGCATCTGAGACTGATGTTGAAGTAATATTTAGAGAAGGAGATGAATGGGAAAATGTCTATAAGCATCATTGGGATGCGAGTAAGGTGAGATGTAGCTCACTGAGTATCACAAATAATATCTAGGAAAGATGGACTTCATCTATATGCAGGCAACATATTTGTTTTCCGCAACTTTGTCCGAAACTAAGCAGGCTTAAAGTGCATAGGTGGGGGATGATAGGTGTCTTAGTGGATTGAAAGCCAGTCTAGAGATGGGAAATCTAGGCTTCAAATTTTGTACCAAACACTTCCTAACTGTGTGATCTTGGGCAAATTTCTTAACCTTCATTGCCTATACCTTATCACTCTTCTACCTTGGAACCAATATACAATATTGATTCTAAAATAGAAAGTAAGGGTTTAAAATAAACAAATGAAAATAAAACATAAATATAGTACATAGATAATTTTAGGTTTCCTCTATGTTATTCTATATTGTCTGTCTATTACCATGATTGGGAAGGTCTTGAAGTACATCTTGCCATAACCAGTTAAGATTCCTAACCAGTGCTTGCATATATTTAATGTTATGGTTTTTAGGAACAGACTCAATCATTCCATAAACAGAGCCTTGAATGAGATATTCAGTACCCATACGTATTTAAGTAACTATTGAAAAATTGTTCTAGACACTTTGTGATCCAGTAAGAACACAGTGGATAGGTTGCTGGACCATATCTTTAAAGACTGACTTTCACTACCTTGCCCAGACCACAACTGCGGCAAGTACTCATGGATCTATTTCATTCATATGATCATTGAGGCTTTGACCTGGTCCATTTCTGGATTGAGTAAGTTTGTACCTCCTTAGGCAATTTAATTTTTCCCCACCATAATCTCTCTTACTCCCAGAGGCTCATTATATTAAAACTTAATTTACTGCAGATTACTGTTGGCTTAGTCAACTGAAGTTGAGAATTCCTGAGTTCAAGAAATATTCCAGCCACAGATTCCTCAGTAGCTGAGATAATAGGTGTGCACCATTTCAAAGAATGAGCATTGGTTTCTATATTCCTATAGGGAAGCAATTGCATAGAGAAGAGGCAAAGAAAGACCTTTCTCCAGGTCCTAGTGAACTTCCTTTCCTAGGAACTGAATGGAAAAATTTTTGCATATGGGCAAAAATTATTTGTGACCTTGAGATCAAATGTTCCAGCTCAAAAACTAAGGAGGGTCTTTCCACAGCCTCTAATGGAGAGGCTTGGTTTTTATGAGGAAATCTTGCATTCTACAAATATGTAAATGAACAGTTGTGTGTACCCACCTTTAAGCAATTTTTAAAATGTCATGATAAATTCAGGGAATAATCAGGAGTTAAAATAATGTTTCCAAATTGTAAGAGAAAATGGGATTTGGAAAGGTTTGTATACTCCTGCAGATTAGTATTTTATAAAGAAGACTATAAAATCCAAGAAGCTTACTAAGAAGGTGTTAACAGTGAGATGGAGGGATCTAGAATGTGAAGGAAATCTTGGAGATCTGTTGACTATCCTTGAGCTATGTGGGCCTAATTAAAATGAAGGAAGAAAATTAAGAAAGTGAAATTGGATTGGAAAGACCCATATATTGGGAAGAAGAAATTCACATTCCCTCCAAACTAGCTGATGAAACCTAAGAAAAGGAAAGTAGTAAGGAATTAATGTGTTAAAAACAATTTTGAAGATATCTCTATCCCCCTGGTGTCTCTTTACAAAATTGTAAAAAGTTTCCCTAAAGGAAAAAAACCCAACAACTTTCTAGTCCTAAGACAGTTGAGGTGGGAGGGAGTGTTGTGAAGTATGACCCTTGAGGCTCTACCAAAGGAGAGCAATCTCTCCAATGGACATGACTTCTTAAAGTTGCTATTTACCTAATAGGAGCCACTACATCCTGCAATGGGTAGAATTAGAGAGTGATGAGACACAAAGCAGCTTCATACAAAATGATCCCTGAAACTGAAAAAAAAATCGAAATGTGGATTCTAAAGAAAGTTAACTCTTGAAGTTTTGTATAGAGGTGTGTAGAGGAGTAGGACTCTTGCAGTTGAAAGACTTGTCCAGCAATGCCAGAGATATGAGTTGGTTTTTGTGCCTTATGATCTATGTATTGTGTGTGCCCACTCTTCCCACTAATGCTCTATATATTTGTGGGAGAGGACTCTCTAGGATTGGGGGAGAGGTGATGTCATATAGTCATTCTTCTTACTATGTCAACTTTGTAACTGCCTTTACCTTGAGCTATTGTGTCTACTCTCAGACTATTAAAAAGAAGCCCTATAGTGGGGGCTCATAAGCTCTGCATCCATGTAATGCCTTTGAACTTTGAGGTATCCTTTGGAGGAACCAACATGGAAAAACTCTTGAGTGCTAAAAGGAAATGGTACCTCAGAGAGTTCTCTGTACAATGAAGACTTGTTCAAGACAGTGTGGGGTGCTCTACATATTTTCAGTGTCTCCATTGCAGAGATTCACCATAAAGAATTCTATTTTTGGATGCTTTGATATTGTAATGATATCTTATCAAAAATGAATTTTTCTTTTTTTAATTGAAATGAACATTTATTTTTCTGGCATATTTCCTTTACATGTCAGACTTATTTCTTTAAAATAATGGCTTACATCTGGTTCATAACTATATACATTTGAAGACTGATATAAGCAGAATGAATTTTGTATCCTTAGAATAATGATGCCTAGTAAATTAAGCATTTAGGAACCCATCCAGTGTAATTTTTAAAAATGATTTTTATTTATTTTCTTAGATATTTCTCAAATACATAAAATCATTTTTTAACAATTAAAAAAAACAAGGTGGAGTCAAGACAGTGGCATTGAGGCAGCAAAAGTTCAGACCTCTGAAATCCCTTCCTTACCAATTACAAACTAAATGCTCCTAGGGGACTAGAAATCAAACCTAAGAACAAGACAGAGCCAAGGAACCCTCCTGATGAACTCAACTTAAAAGGTACACCCCTAAAAGCCAGAATTCAAGAACACTATGGTTTAAGGGGAAGGAAGAAGGAAGATCCTAGGACCCCTCCCCCACCTAGAGCACACTAAGCCTCCAGCAACAGCTGGAACCTCTGGGCAGACAAAGGCACTGGTCTGGAGGGAGTACCTTGTGGGCAAAGCTGTGCCAGGCTCAGAGCGTCCAACACAGGCAGTGGGGAAGCAGTTAAAGAAGAAACGTGGAGCACAGAATAGGAGGCATAGTTGCAGCAGCTGAGACACTCCATATTGCCCCCTCCATCCTGAGGTTTTGGCCTCAGGGAACATTCAGCAACTCAGCTGAACTTAATCCCATCAAAGCCTCCAGAGGGCAGGGAATCTCAAGCTCCAACAACCCTTCCCCATAGTCTGGGCTGAGAGATTTACTGACTAAGCTCCAAGGGTAAAGGCTGACAGAAAAGCCTAAAACCATAGATCCAACCAAAAAATGAGAGGAGCAAGAGCACAGGCAACTGCAGGAAGTAAAGAAGGGGTAAATATGAGCAAACAACAGAAAAAGAAAAAAATAAATTACAATCAACAGCTTCTATACAGGCAATGAACAAAGAGCAAATGGAACAGAGAAGGATGAGAGAACTCCAAGAAAAAAATCAGAAACCCCAGGGAATTGGATACAGGCTCTGGAAGAACTCAAAATACAATTCAAAGCACAATTAAGAGAGGCTGGAAACAACTGGGAAAAGAACTTAAAAACTAAGATAAGTCATCTGGAAACAGAGGCACTTGAACTAAAACAAGAAAATAGTGTCTTGAAAGCCAAAATCAACCAGCTTGAAAATGAGGCAAAGGAGATGAAAGATGAGGCAAAGAAGATGAAAGATGAGGCAAAGGAGATGAAAGATGAGGCAAAGAAAATGAAAGATGAGGCAAAGAAGATGAAAGATGACCTCCAAAGAAAATCAGACCAGAAGGAGGATGACCAAAAAGCCAGGGATGAAATCTAGTCTTTAAGAATCAGAATACAACAACTAGAAAAAAGCAACTTCACAAGGCAGCAGGACACTATAAAACAAAATCAAAAGAATGAAAAAAATTGAGGAAAATATGAAGCACCTCATTCACAAAACAGAAGATTTACAAAATCGTCCGAGGAGAGACAATTTAAGAATAATTGGTCTACCAGAAGACCATGACAAAAGAAAAAGCCTGGATGTCATACTACAGGAAATTATCCAAGAAAATTGCCTTGATATTCTAGAACAAGAGGGAAAAGTGGAGATTAAAAGAATCCACAGATGACCTCCTGTACTTAATCGCCAACTGACAACACCCAGAAATGTTATAGCCAAATTCAAGAACTATCAGACCAAGGAAAAAAATATTGCAAGCTGCTAAGAAGAAGTCATTCAGATACCATGGAACCACAATGAGGATAACACAGGATCTGGCTGCATCTACAATAAGGACCGAAAGGCATGGGATATGATATTCCAGAAAACAAGTGAACTAGGTCTACAACCAAGAATCAAGTACCCAGCAAAACTGTCTATATTCTTACAGGGGAAAGTATGGTCATTTAACAAAATAGAAGGATTCCAAGCAATAGTAAAGAAAAGACCAGACCTAAACAGAAAGTTTGATGCCCAAGCACAGTACTGAAGAGAATCATCAAAAGATAATTAAGAAAGAGAGAAAAAAGAAAAACAAAACCAAAAAACAAAAGAAAACAAAACAGAACACTTTTTAAAGAGACCAACCAGTTAAAATGATATGTAACCCTATAAGAAAAGAGGTCATTGGTAACTTTTAAAATTTGTTATTATCAAAGGAGGATCAGTGGAATAGACTCGGGGGAAGTGACCTCAGCAAGACAGTATATGACGACCCCAAAGATCCCAGCTTTTGGGACAAAAATTCACTATTTCATAAAAACTGCTGGGAAAATTGGAGGACAGTGTGGGAAAGATTAGGTTTGGATCAACATCTCACACCCTACACCAAGATAAATTCAAAATGGGTGAATGACTTGAACATAAAGAAGGAAACTATAAGAAAATTAGGTGAACACAGGTATACATGTCAGACCTTTGGGAAGGGAGAGGCTTTAAAACCAAGCAAGACTTAGAAAGAGTCACAAAATGCAAAATAAATAATCTGGAATACATCAAATTAAAAAGGATTTGTACAAACAAACCAATGTAACTAAAATCAGAAGGGAAGCAATAAATTGAGAAACAATCTTCATAAAAACCTCTGACAAAGGTTTAATTACTCAAATTTACAAAGAGCTACAGCAATTGTACAAAAAATCAAGCCACTCTCCAAATGATAAATGGGCAAGGGACATGAACAGGCAGTTCTCAGCCAAAGAAATCAAAACTATTAATAAGCACATGAAAAAGTGCTCTAAATCTCTTATAATCAGAGAGATGCAAATCAAAACAACCCTGAGGTATCACCTCACACCTAGCAGATTGGCTAACATGACAGCAAAGGAAAGTAATGAATGGTGGAGGGGATGTGGCAGTGTAGGGACATTAATTCATTGCTGGTGGGGTTGTGAATTGATCCAACCATTCTGGAGAGCAATTTGGATCTATGCCCAAAGGGTGGTAAAAGACTGTCTGCCCTTTGATCCAGCCATAGCACTGCTGGGTTTGTACCCCAAAGAGATAATGGGGAAAATGGCTTGTACAAGAATATTCATAGCTGCACTCTTTGTGGTGGCCAAAACTTGGAAAATGAGGGGATGCCCTTCAATTGGGGAATGGTTGAACAAATTGTGGTATATGTTGGTGATGTAATACTATTGTGCTCAAAGGAATAATAAAGTGGAAGAATTCCATGGAGACTGGAACAACCTCCAGGAAGTGATGCAGAGTGAAAGGATCAGAACCAGGAAAATATTATACACAGAGACTGATACACTGTGGTACAATCGAAAGTGATGGACTTCTCCATTAGTGTCAATGCAATGTCTCTGAACAATCTGCAGGGATCTAAAAAACACTATCCACAAGCAGAGGATAAACTATGGGAGTAAAAACACCGAGTAAAAGCAACTGCTTGACTACAGGAGGGAAGGAGATACGACTGAGGAGAGACTCTAAATGAACACTCTAATGCAAATACCAACAACATAGAAATGGGTTCGAACCAAGAACACATGTGATACCCAGTGGAATCATGCATCGGCTATGGGAGAGGTTGGGGGGGGGAGGAAAAGAAAATGATCTTTGTTTCCAATGAATAATGTTTGGAAATGACCAAATAAAATAATGTTTAAAGTGAAAAAAAATAGTTATTATCAAGTGGGCAGCTAGAAGAATTACACTTAGAGGGAACAGTGACAAACTGTATAGGATGAAATGCCAAGACATAAATATGTATACAGATATATGTATGCATGGATACATATATACATACATATATATATATATATATATATATATACAACAAGAGCTAAAAAAGAGTTTAACACTAAAAGAAATGGGAAAAGAAACAAACTGGGTTAAATTTATATGTCACAAAGAAGCTCATGGCAGGAGGGGGGAGAACATTAATACATTGGAAGGATAAAGAGGTTGGAGATAGGAAATACTCAGCTCTTACGTGCATTGAAATTGACTCAAAGAGGGAAGAACAATCAAATCCATTGGGGCAGAGAATTGATTTGCACCCTATAGGGAAGTAGAAGGGTAACATTGGGAGACAGTATGAGAGGGATTGGGTTTGGATCAGCATTTCACATGCTACACCAGGATAGACACAGAATGGGTGAATATCTTGAATGTGGAGAGGGAAACTATAGGCAAACTGGGTGAACACAGAGTGGTGTGCATGTCAGATATTTGGGAAGGGAAAGACTTTGGAACTAAACAGGAACTGGAAAAAATCACAAAATGTAAAATCAATAATTTTGATTACATCAAATTTAAGAGTTTTTGTGCAAACAAAGACAATGCAGGCAAAATTGGAGGGGAGGCAATGAGTTGGGAAACAGTCTTCATGGTAAAGACCTCTGATGAGGGTCTAATTACTCAAATTTATAAAGAGCTAAACCAGTTGTACAAAAGATCAAGCCATTCTCCAGTTGATAAATGGCCAAGGGATGTGAATGGGCAATTTTCAGTTGGGGAAATCAAGGCTATTGATGGGCAAATGAGGGGGTGTTCTGAGTCTCATGTGATCAGAGAGATGCAGCTCTGAATGACTCTGAGTTGTTGCCTTGAGCCTGGCAGATTGGCAGGCATGGAAGCAACAGAGGGTGGTGGGTGCTGGAGGGGATGTGGCAAAGTCGAGACATTAATGCATTGCTGGTGGATTTGTGAATTAATCCAACTATTCTGGAGGGCAATTTGGCATTATGCCCAAAGGGCACTAACAGACTGTCTGCTCTTTGATCCAGTCATACCACTGCAGGGTTTGTACCCCAAAGAGATAATAAGGAAAAAAAATTTGTACAAGAATATTCAGAGCTGCACTTTTTGTGGTGGCAAAAATTAGAAAATTAGGGGATGCCCACAAGTTGGGGAATGGCTGAACAAATTGTAGTATCTGTTGGTGATGGAATACTATTGTGCTCAAAGGAATAATAAAGTGGAGCAATTCCATTGAGACTGGAACAACCTCCAGGAAGTGATGCAGAATGAAAAGAGCAGAACCGGGAGAACATTGTACACAGAGACTGATACACTGTGGTACAATCGAAGGTAATGGACTTCTCTATCAGTGGCAATGCAGTGATCCTGAACAACTTGGAAGAATCTACAAGAAAGAACACTATCCACAGACAGAGGAAAAACTGTGGGAGTAGAAAAACAGAAGAAAAACAACTGTTTGAACACATGGGTCAAGGGGATATGGCTGGGGATGTAGACTCTAAATGAATATCCTAATGCAAACACCAACAACATGGAAACAGGTTGTGATCAAGGACACATGTAATACCCAGTGGAATTGCTCATTGACTATGGGATAGGTGGGTGGAGAGGAGGGAGGGAAATAATGTAACTCTTGTAACCAAGAAATAATGTCCTAAATTGACTAAATAAATTAAAACAAGTTCCAAATTCTCTCCCTCCTTTGTGACCCTTCCCCTTATTTGAGAATGCAAAGAATTTTATTTTCAATTTTATCATGAAATCATGCAAAATGCATTTCCATAAAACAGACAAACCAACAAGAAAGATAAAGTTTTTTAATTATATTTTATTTTGTTATTGAGAGTTGATGAATTCAACTGGAGAGTGGAGAGTATTTTTCAACAAGAGTCCTTGTAAATTGTCTTGAATTATTGTCTTGATCAGAGTAGCTAAGTCTTTCATAGCTGATCATTCTTACAATAGTGCTGTTATTGTGTACAATGTTGTCCTAGTTTGCAACAGTTCATATAAGTCTTCCCCGGGTTTTTCTGAAACCATCCTGATCATCATTTCTTTTAATAATATTCCATAGCAATCATTACAACAACTTGTTCAGTCTTACCTGTATTGATGAGCATCCCTTCAATTTCTTTGCCACTATGAAAATATTTTTATACAAATATGTGTTTTCCTTTTTCTTTGATCTATTTGGAATAAAGACCTGATATCACTGGGTCAAAGGGAGGCAGGGTTAGATAGCCCTTTGGGTACAGTTTCAGATTATTCTCCAGAATGTTTGGACCAATTAATTTTTTAAAAGCCTTTGGGGCAAATGTAGATTTGTCCAATGCAAATTCTCATCTTACTGTGTCATGAGTCCTGACAATTTGTCTGGAATCTTATTGGACTGTAGATATGCAGGAAAAGGTAGCTAAGAAATTTTAAATAAGCAACTTCAAGTGCTTAATCACTTTGGGTGAGGGAGAGAACTGAATAACTTTGTGTGATTTCTTTTCAAACTAACTTAATTTTCTCAGCAAAGAGTGAGTTCAAACTTTAATTTGAATTGTTCAATGTATTACAGGGATCCATTGCCAAAAATTCATTTTTACCATATTTTGCAGAAACCCTGAGGAATTTTCACTGAGAACAGTTTGTTTTCTCACTTGAATGTAAGGGAGTGACATTGTCAGTAATAGGCCCCTCTCCCTGTTTAGAAGTCTCTCCGGAACCAGACTTTCCCTTTTGAGGGAAAATTTGATTTTCTTTTTTCCTTTTCATTATTTTCTTTGGATCAGAGTGGATTTTTGCAAGCACCAGGACAGTATTTTAACGATACTATAATTTATAAAGATTTTGTAAGATGATGTCTATTTGTTCAATTGCATAACAATGTTCAGGAGGGTAATTATAATATTTAGGCTTACCAAATGTGGTAATTATGGACCTTCTTAGAAGAATGTTAATTTCTGAACTCTTTAAGAATTATGTCACATGAACTACGTTGATATTATTTGGTATAAGTTCTAGATAAGGTACTTGAAAAGAAATTCATTAATCTTTCCAAGTCACTACAGATTTATTCGGAATTGGGGATATGAATGAATGTACCAAAAGCACTCCAATTGGTTTTTAGACAGGGCAGGAAATGAGGAATTAAAGTCTTAAAGTACAAAGACATGTCTGTTTCCTGTTGTTCTTTACAAATGAGAAGTTGTTCTGATGAAATTTAAAGAAACCATTTTCCATTGGCTGTCTAGAATTTGGCCATATTGCTGGTGGCCCTTAAAATTCAAGTCTACAAGCCTTAAGGTGTTTAGGACATTTTAAGGCAGGAAGTATCTTTGTGGAGTTTGACCCCAGTGCCTCCACCAGAGAAAAGCAGGTAGGGGAAGGGGAAGAGATTTAGTTCTCCTTCCCGCAGCCCTCAGCCAGGGCATTTTGCAGCAGAAATATTCACCAAGTAGTAGAAGACAAGACATCTACTATGAATACAGAAAGTCAGGACAAGAAGCAGTTTTGAAAAACATCATCCCAGGTAGAAGAAAAGAGAGACAACTCTAGGTTCAAAAGAGATCCAGACCTAACAGTTAGGAATTAGGCTATAAAGAGCATAATCAGTGAGCTCAGATGAAAGACCAGTGCAGCAAAGATGATGAACCCAGAGGGGAAAATATTACCAGAAAATATATTCAGAACCTACAGTGCTTTGGTCACAAGTTTCTCTACATATATGCCTCACTAAAATTTTCTTTCTTACAGTTAATGCTATTTGTATTCATTAGAGTATATTTATATACTAACTTTATGGGAGGAATGTTGTATAGATTTTCTTACCATGACCATCTTAGTAACTACCTTTGCTTTGAGTATTGTATTGTATCTATTGGCTGACTCATAAGGTAACCAACTGTAGGGGGTTCATGAGCTCTAATTTGGGTGACTATATACTAGGGATATAAAAACTACAGCTAAAATTTTCATGTGAGCATTAATATTTAGGGAAGTGCTAAGCACTACAAATAAGAGCTTGATTTACTATTTTATTGGTTGTTTAATCTTAAGAAAGCAAAGGAGAAAATATTTATAATTTTAAACTTAAAGTGGGTTATGGATTTTTTTTAAAAGAGCTATAGTTAATGGAGTTAATAGAGAACTCTTTCACAAAATTATTAATATGGAAAAATGTTTTACATGTAAAATCTATATCAAATTATTTACCATCTCAGCAGGGAAAGAGTGAGGATGAGATCGAGGGAGGAGATTTGGAACTCATATTTTTTTGATGGAGGGTAAAAAAAAAGTTTTTAAATGTAAAAATTGGAGAAAAATTAAATATTTTTAAAAGTCATTTGTTAAACATTTACCAACACACCTCTGCTATAAACCCTTAAAGTACCTGCTGAATGGCTACCATCTTCATGCCCAAATCCATGAGTTGAGTGCAAGAAAGGAGAAATTATCTATTAAGGCTGCTACACAAACATCCATG
The DNA here is from genome assembly GCF_027887165.1 of Monodelphis domestica. NCBI lineage: Eukaryota > Metazoa > Chordata > Mammalia > Didelphimorphia > Didelphidae > Monodelphis > Monodelphis domestica. Next base: position 441,756,376 of record NC_077229.1, read on the forward strand.
AAAATAAAAAAGGTCTTCTTAAAAATGTATGAGTTGATTTCACATATGATGACATGATAGCATAAATTCAGAGAAATTGGCTGAGGTTTTATTTCTCTCAAGAAAATAAGCAAGTTATGACTTTGAAAACTGATTTAATGTGGGGGAGAGGAGAAAAGGGGATAGATAGACTGATATATAGATATGTATATATGCACATATATATGTGTGTCTATAAATGTAAATGTATATTTACATGTGTCAATATGTGCATACTATTATGTTATATGTACATACATATATATGTATGCATGCACATATATACTCAGATAACCTGAAAGATATATGTAGGAGACTATCACTTAAATATATATATCAGGTGGTAAGTTAATTTGGAAAAAAATATTGTATTTATCTCTAGAAGTTGAAAGTCAATTATAGACCATATGGCAACTTCTACTACTGTTTGATGGAGTAAATAAATCTTTACCATGTTCCCAAAAAAACCTTAAAGATATTACAGCAGGACTAGAGTAGGAAAAATAAAAAGGAGGAAAAGTATGGAGAGTGAGTCACAGTAGTAACTCCAACTTTCAATTGGCAGTTCAATAGTCCTGAATTTTGTAAGTCAAAGGAATTCAATTTTGAATCCTAAATATTCAGAAGAACACATCTTCTTAGGTTTAGCAGATATAAGATACTTTTCAGCCCCAAAATAAATGAGTATAGAAACTTATATGAAATTGGTAAGTTAATGATCAAGGTGTCTCTATATAAAAGATTTCTCAAAAAAAATCCTAGAATTTTTAGAAAAAAAATGTAGACGTACTTTACAGCATCCCCAATAAAGGGTCATCCAACAGTTCCTTGAAGATCTCTGATAACAAGGAAAATGCTTCCTAAGAAGACCAGTGAACCTTTAGTCAGTTTTCATGATTAGAAAGTTTATATTTTTTCCCTCTTGCCTAAAGCTTTAATTTTCTGCCTTTTCCCTTTTGACCTACTGCTCCTAATAATGCTCTGAGGTCAAATAACTTCTCCCATGAAGCCTCTTTCATTCTTCTCCAGGCTCAATATCCCCATTTCCTTAAACTCATCTTTCTGTGGCATCATGTCAATGTCCTTCTCCATCTGGTCATTCTCCTCTAGATTTTTACTACCTTATCAGTATCTCTCTGAGCATAATATTCCAGATACAGTTTAACCAGTTTAGTTTGTCAGTATTAATACCTCCCTAGTCTATTATGCTATGCTTTCCAATGCAGCTTAATAATTATATTTCCTTTGGAGACTGTTGTATTTTACTATTGACTCGTGTTGAGGATATAGCCCATTTAAGACCCTCAGGGTTTTTTTTTTCTTTTTCAGAAAACCTACCACATAGTCTCAGTTCCCCATTTTCTATCTATTTCCACAAGATTTTGTCATCTATAAATTTTATAGTCCTGTATCTAAATCACTATAGCATAAGGCTAAGAACAAATCCTAGAGACCATGTACTAATTATCTTATTTCAAGTTTATTAAAAAACCCTTAATTTCTACTGTTTGCATCCACTCTAAAACAATTCCAAATCCCCCTAAAAATTAGCATCTATTCTACATGCTTCAATTCTGTCCACACAAATTTCATGTTATATTTTATCAAATAATTTTCTAAAATCTAGTGAAATTACATTTATTGAATTTCTCCAGTTTATTAGTTTATTATCCCTGCTAGCAGAAGAAATGAAGGTAATTTGGCAAGACTTTTTTTTGTTTAAAAAAAGGGGGGAGGTGCAGGGGATGTAGTATGTAAATTCTCCTTTGAGACCAATTAATGATTTAATTAAAAAGCATGTGTTGAGCACTTATTAGGCATGTCACTGTGCTAAGTTCTTGGTATGCAAATATAAAGAAAAATAAGTATCTGCTCTTAAAGAACTCACATTTTAGTGGATGCAGTTAACTTATATGGAAGGTTTAAACTACAAGAAAATTGTCATTGTCCTTTGGGTGCTGTGGCAAATCAGATGGTAATATCTCTTGGGTGTTATTTCTATTGAAAAAAATCATTCTATTTTTTGATGTTGAACCATTTGATAATACTAGACGACTTTGGTGGCAAGAACGAGTTACCAGGTCACCATTATGGGGGTATCTCTGAATGATAGATGTTGGATCCAGGTTTGGGGAGTATTGCCATTCCCAGGGCTCTTGGATACACCAGCCAATTTTTGGCAAATGGTCAGTCTTTAGCATGAATGGCAATAAGAAAAAAATGATACAAAATGTTTTTAAAAGTTTGGAAAAAGTCATAATGCATTACACACTTTCTTTTTGTTTTTTTTTTTTTGGTCTTACAGATTATGATGTGTATCATTTTGTAAAATATAGATTTATTGAAATTTTATTATCATAAACTATAGCAAGATAGAATTAGATTTTAGTATGATTCCAATCTGAGTAAGTAAGATGACTCTGGTAAAATAAGTAATTTAATCTCAGTTGCCTAGCCCTTACAACTCTTCTTGTGTATTAATATTGATTCTAAGATGGAAGGAAAGGTTGTTTTTTTAAGTGTATTATATGAATTGGTATTGATATTGAAAGGGAATCTTACTTAAAGTAAAGAGGTGATATATATATATATGCATATATATATAGTATTTGATATTTTCTTTAATGTGTTTCTAGGTGAATCATATAATCAAGAGTTAGAGCTGGAAAGGACCTTAGAGGTCATATAATTGAATTTAATTTTATAATTATTTACTTATGAAGAAATTGAAGCCAATAGAGATTAAGTAATTTCCCCAAGGTCAGATGGACAATAAAGAGCAGATTCAGAATCTGAATTCAGGTCCTATGATTTCAAAGTCAGAATTCCTTCCATAGTAGCCTCCCTCACATTCTTGGATCCATTAAGTTAGGAAATAGATATAGAATAATTTGGACAATTAAACCCAGAATTCACCAATAGATTTTTTCTGTAGTTTAAAGTTGTTATTTTTATTGTAGTTCTTTCCACTTACATTTTTGTAGATTTTGTGTACATATTTTTCTAAATTACATTTACTTCACTTTGCTTCCGGTCATATAACTCTGCCTATGCTTTTCTGTGCTTTTCATGTTCATTGTTCTTTACAGCAAAGAAAAGCATCATCACATTCATGCACCATTGTTGTTTCAGTCATTCTTCAATCAATTGATAACTACTTCTTTTTTTCCACTTTTTTGTTACAAGAAAAAGTTCAGCTATTGAGGAAATTAATTGAGAGCCTCTCAACTGTCCCTAGAATCAGAGATGATAGAGGGGAAATGGAATATTTGTTCACTCATTACTGATTAATCCTGGATTATTTTTTAATAGACTCATCAGCATACTGGCAGTTATATGATACAGCAGATATAGTGCTGAGCCTAGAGTCAGGAAGAACTAAGTTCAAATCCAATCTCAGACACTTACTAGTCATTTAATTTCTGTTTGTATTTAGTGTCCTCATCTGTAAAATGGATATTTACATCCTGGGGCTGTTGTGAGGATCAAATGTAACGATGATTATAAAGCACTTTACACATTGCCTGGCATATAGTAAGCACTGTTGAAACACTATTTTTGTAATCTTTGTGCCAATTCAGGTACAGTTGAGAACTCTCAGACATAGATGTGGGAGGTAAGATTTCAAAATGTTTTTGCGAAATTTTTTTTTTAAATACAGAGAACAGTAAAATCTACCTTTGAAACATATGGGACTTGAGAGGCCACATTTAATGGAAAACTGATAGGAATTCTTGACTACTGATACTCAAATATTGAAGGCTCTCTTCTATAAATAATTGAGATGAATTAAAGTCTGACTTTACTAAAGGAGAACTGGAAGTCAATGGGAAGATTAATTTGGCCCACTGCCCTCATTCATATGGGGCACCTGAGGGCAACATGATCCTAGGATTCAAGTATTCTATCCAAAGCATTTGCTGCTTTGGATACTGGAAGGGGGCACCTTCCAGTAACCCCAAGTTGGAGAATTTGGGGATCTGGCCTTTTGAAATAAAAGAAATTTCCTAAATAAAATATTTTATAAAGAGAAGAGAATAAATCCCATCTGACCCCTTGTAATGAGAATATTCAAAAGGAATAAAAAGTACTATAGTGGACCAAAACCAGAACTAATGAATTAACTAACTGATTAAAGACCAGTGGGATGGCAGCTTGCCTTTAGCACCAAATTTTTTTTTCTTTTACAAGAGAATCTCATCCAATGAAAAGTCATTATGGGCTTATAAAGGGATTTGCCAAAATGTTTTGGTGTTGCCTTTCTATTAGCCCCTTTCCAAGGGGAAACCTATCTTTAAAGATGAAGCTGTCTGGAGAACTTTAGGGCTCCATGGAAAATTGGAATGCCTAAAAGAGAGGGAATCACTAATTTAATTTTTTTCAATTGCAATTCTTCTTGACCTTTTAGAAGCATCTGACAGTGTTAACAATTTACTCCTTGAAACTCCTCTCTTGGCTTCCTTAAAGCTCTGGTTCTTCCTCCTCTATCTGTTCCTTCTTTGTCACATTCCTCTTTCCTCTTTTACCACTTCATAAATGTTGGGATCCTCCCAGAGCTCTGTTCTTGTCCCTCTTCTGACTGCCGTTTCCTTTGCTAACCTTCTCTATTACAATGTCTTCAGTTATGACCCAAGTCAATATTTTCAGTTCAGATCCTTCTTTTGGGCATCAGTCTTGCATTTTAATTACCTTTTATCATATGAATTTCCCACTAACACTTCAATTTATCCATTAAAAAACTGAATTCATAATCTTCCCCACAAAACTCTATTCATTTTTCTTAGCATCTTTATATAGCAATGATATCACTATCATTCTACTGCTAAAACTTGACATCTTGGTTCTTGTCTTTGACATTTCCCTCTCCATATTTTATCCTCTTCATTATTTCTCATATCTGTTTCCTTTTCTTCATTCTCTTGGCCAACATCTAAACAGATCATCAGTACCTCATGCTTGGACTATTGCACTAGTCTTCTAACCCATTTCTCTACCTCTTTCTCTCCATAAGCTCTTCTATACAGAGAGCTGCTATTTGTCTTCCCAAAATATCACATTGTGTTGTTCAGCCATATTTAAAGTCTCTAAATCAGATATTTACCATAATTAATGTACAAAGTGAGTAACAGTATTGATGAAAAAATGACTGGATGGTCTCTGGTAGAAATGAACATCTAAAAAATCTAAAAACTGAAAATGAAGATCCCAAGGCTTTGCAAAGTATATTAATTCTTCCCATTGATTCTGGTGGTTCTTGGATTCATATATTTGGATCAATTTTCAAACATTTTATATAGCAGATAATTATTGGTGTAATCAAGGCAATTTCTTCTCAATTTCTTCTAATTCTCTCTTCATTGAGTTTTTTCATGCAGAAACTAAAATGCAAAGAATTAGAAACAAAGTAGAAACTCATTAATTGGGGAAGAGCTAAAAAGTATGGTATTTAAATATAATGTAATATTATTCAATAAGGAATGAGGAAGATGTGGTATTCAAAGAAACATGGAAAATGTGTATGAATGGATTCAGGCAAAATAAACAATCTATAGAAAAGTATACATAAATATTACCATAATGTACATTTTATTGTTGTTGTTCAATCATTTTCAGTTATATCTGACTCTTTATGTTCCCATTTGGCATTTTCCTGGCAATGATACTGGAGTGGCTTGCCATTTCCATTACAGATGAGCAAAATGAGGCCAACAGAATTCAGTGACTTGTTTATGGTCACACAGCCAGGAAGTGTCTGAGACCAGATTTGAACTCGGGAAGATGAGTCTTCCTGGCTCCAGGCTTGATACTCTATACACTGCATCACCTAGCTGCCCCTCTATGTAGGATCCTTAAATTTAAAAATCCTTAAAAATAAGTTGAATTTTTGAATTGCTAAAAAAATAATAATGAAGTTCCTTGAGAGCAGATAATGAAACACATGCTAAGGATAGCAACAAGGTATAGTATTATAGGGTTTTAATATTGTCATTTAAAGTCATAGTATCATTTATTTTTTTATTAATTGTTCTTTGTCATAAGGGATAGGTAAGTCTGGAGATGAATGATGAAATGAATATAATGTAAATACAAAACATATCATCAATACAAAGTATCTTAAGAAAAATTAACACACCAGTAGTCACTCCTTTGCTATGATCTTGAATAGGTTTTGACCCTCAGAGACCATTAAAGTGAGGGTAGTTTTGTGGGCGTCTATAAATGAAGGTAAAATAGGGTACCACACATATTTATAGTGAACTATAAAAGTTCTTGGGTTATCCAAAACCAACTTCACTAATCAAAACTCATTTCTATCTTTAGTGATAAAAAGAAAGTCTATGATTGAACAAACCAACAGCCAGATTCAGCCTTTGTCTGAGAAAATAATCCTCTTTGGGCTAGAATGGAGCAAACTATACATTGATTAGTTTCCCAACAAAAAAATGGAAGTTTAGACACTGTTGTAACTATTGATTTTACAGTTGAAAACTCTTACTATCTAGAAATAGAGCCAGTTTATATTGACTTTTATCTTTCAATTGATTCAGTTCATTACTGTTGAAAAGTCTTCTTTAGGTGTACTGAAGAATTACTGACCCAAAACAGAGATGTACATGGAAAAAAAGGAATCAAAGAAATTTCAGCTAGAGAAATCTAAGAAGTTCAAATGAAAAATAAAGCACTCTACCAGGAAAATGACATGGCTGAATAAAAAACAAGTTATAATGTTCATTTTTTTACCCTGAGGCTCCAGTTTACTCCAGTGTCACTTCTTTTTTTTAAATTTTTAAACATTATTTTATTTGGTCATTTTCATACATTATTCACTGGAAACAAAGATCATTTTCTTTTCCTCCCCTCCCCCCAACCCCTCCCCCCCCAGTCTTTCCCTCTCCCATAGCCGACGCATGAGTCCACTGGTTATCACATGTGTTCTTGACTCAAACCCATTTCCCTGTTGTTGGAATTTGCATTATAGTGTTCATTTAGAGTCTCTCCTCAGTCTTATCTCCTCCAACCCTGTAGTCAAGCAGTTGCTTTTCATTGGTGTTTTTACTCCCACAGTTTATCCTCTGCTTGTGGGTAGTATTTTTTAGATCCCTGCAGATTGTTCAGGGATATTGCATTGATACTAATGGAGAAGTCCATTACCTTCGATTGTACCACAGTGTATCAGTCTCTGTGTACAATGTTTTCCTGGTTCTGCTCCTCTCGCTCTGCATCACTTCCTGCAGGTTGTTCCAGTCTCCATGGAATTCCTCCACTTTATTATTCCTTTGAGCACAATAGTATTCCATCACCAACATATACCACAATTTGTTCAGCCATTCCCCAATTGAAGGGCATCCCCTCATTTTCCAATTTTTGGCCACCACAAAGAGCGCAGCTATGAATATTCTTGTACAAGTCTTTTTGTCCATTATCTCTTTGGAGTACAGACCCAGCAGTGCTATGGCTGGATCAAAGGGCAGACATTCTTTTATCGCCCTTTGGGCATAGTTCCAAATTGCCCTCCAGAATGGTTGGATCAATTCACAACTCCACCAGCAAGGCATTAATGTCCCAACTTTGCCACATCCCCTCCAGCATTCATTACTTTCCATAGTTGTCATGTTAGCCAATCTGCTAGGTGTGAGGTGATACCTCAGAGTTGTTTTGATTTGCATCTCTCTGATTATAAGAGATGTAGAGCACTTTTTCATGTGCTTATTAATAGTTTTGATTTCTTTGGCTGCGAACTGCCTGTTCATATCCCTTGCCCATTTGTCAATTGGAGAATGGCTTGATTTTTTGTACAATTGATTTAGTTCTTTATAAATTTGAGTAATTAAACCTTTGTCAGAGGTTTTTATGAAGATTGTTTCCCAATTTGTTGCTACCCTTCTGATTTTGGTTACATTGGTTTTGTTTGTACAAAAACTTTTTAATTTGATGTAATCCAGATTATTTATTTTGCATTTTGTATCCAGTATCACTTCTGAAACAAAATTCAAGCTGAAAAAAAAAACAACGTTGACTGTCTCAATAACTAGCATTATTGCAACAATCTTAATTCTCATGATGTATATTGCTTTTACAAGGAAATCTTCATTCACCATTTAAAAAATTATGATCTTAAACTCATGTGAGCATTCCCGTACTTTAACATTTATAACTTGTTTAAATGGATTTGGCTGTAGCTGTCAAAATCCCATGTGGAGCCTTTTCCATTAGTGAATTATCCAACTCCACACAGACTAATAGTTCTGAAATCTCTACCACATCTGTAACTGTTAGTAACTTAATTTATGTTAAGATATAAACACTTTAATTTTATTTAAAGGAAAATGTTCGTACATTTGTAGTTCTCAATGAAATGCTAAAAACATGCACTTAGTGACAAAGAGCACCCATTGCTCTCTCCTTGCCTCTTCTCTGGGACTCTGCTAAAGAACAGGCTGTCATGTGATATGCCAATTAATGTACCACAGCATTCCAAGTTATTTTTTTAGTAGCTTAACCTTCTACTACTTAGGCTAGGTTCAATGACTGGAGGGTATATTCCAGAAAATACTTGGGCATTTTTAAAAACAAAAACTCTCTCTCTGAACTAGTTAAAACTCTCATTTTCCTGTGTCAGTTTCACTCCCTGTCAATCAAGACCTCATAAAATAAGTGGTATGTACACTGTAATTCATTTTCAATGATTATGCTATTTATTGATGCAACTAGAAGATATGGTCACTAAATTGAGCAGGCTGCAGCATTAGTGTGTTATTGAAGGACTGAATATTCTTTTTTTCCAACTATCCCACTCCCTTTCTGCCCTCCCCACAATAAACTGATCAGAAGGGGATGTAAGGAAGCTGGAGTAAACAAATTTGATGGAAAAAATTAGTGAGTGTGAGAAGCAAGAGAAGAAAGAAGCTATGATTTGAAATTCCATTTGCCTTCACCAAAACCAAGGGAAACATCTAATAGGGGAGAGTGACCCTCTCTATAAAGCAGGAGAAAGCTGGATAAGATTAGAGAAAGGGAAATTTGCTTCTTCCTCCTTCTATCTTGCAATCTGAAAATTTTTTGAGTAGAAAAGCAGAAGAAAAAATGTATAGAACTTGTTACCACAAGAGATGACACCGCCAGCAAATAGAAAGACCCTAAAAGAAAGGATGTATGAATGACAGTCAAAAATGACTATTATTAATGCTCAAGAGGAACATTATTAGGGAAGACAACCATGTCTCATGAGGCTGATGTTGTTAAAGAAACTACTAGGATAGATGCTACATGGGGTTAATGGAGCTTTGTGATTCCTTCTGGTCCTGTGTTCCCATTTATTCGGTACTCAGCTATGGGAGACAAAGAAGTATGTAATATGACACCAAACTTTAAAAGGCTGATAATCTACTTAAGCAACCTGAACACACAAAACTACAAAGGAAGTGATACTGAAGTGTTAAATTATGTGGTAATGGCATTGTGAATATTTAGAAGGGACCAATATGAGCTAGATAGAATTCTTTGAACTGAGTACAGTAAGAAGAAAAGAAAGGAAGAAAGAAGAAAAAGGAAGAAAAGAAACATTTATTAAGCACCTATTATGTACCAGACACTTCTAAATGCTCTGCAGTTATTATCTTCATTCTAGGAATCAGGTGCTATTATTATCCCCATCTTACATTTGAAGAAACTCAAGTAAACAAGGGCTAAGTAACTTGTCCATAATCACCCACCAAAGAAGTTTTTGAGTCCAGAGTTGAATGCAGATTTCTCAGACCCCAGTACTAGTCCTCTATCCACTGAGACATTTAGCTGCCTAGTTAGAAAAGAGGCTCCATGGGAAGGAATGGAACTTTCACTGGACCTTATAAAATGGATGGTGAGGTTTTGCTACATGGACAAGGGAGGGCATTTCTGACAAAGAGAACATTTGCAAAAGGCATGAAGGCAAGAACGAGAAAAAATGTTAGTTGGGAAGAGAGATCAGTTTGGCTATATCAAAGGATTCATTTTGGAAAGGATAAGGATGTCAAGCAGGATAGGGAGTCTAGGACAAAACAATGGAGGTTGCTGAATTCCTGGAAGTAGAATTTAGAACAGATATAGCATAATATAGGGAATAACTAAAGGCTTTGATCAGAAAAAGGCATAAATTAAGATGATTTTTAAGGAAGTAATCTGGCAGAAGTATGTTCGATTATACAGTAGGATGTATTTCCATACGTCAAGCACTGAAATGAAAATATTAAAACATCATAGCTACTAATCATAAGGCACACTAGCAAAAGGTTCACTAAAATGTTAGCAATGATATCTTAAAAACTAAATCCATTTTTTTCTCAGTCCTAATCCTCTTTGTTCTTTTGGCAGTTTCAGATATTATTTGCCACGTTCTTTTGGAGGATATTCTCTTTTCCCTTGGTTTTTGTAACACTGCTCTCTCCAGAATTACCAGTGATCTCACTTGCCAAAATGATGAATATTTTGCAATCCTCATTGTTGTTGGCCTCTCTGAAACATTTGCCAACAGTGACTACCATTTCCCCCTAGTTAGTTTATTCTCTCTGGGTTTTGTGACACTGAACGCTCTGGCTTGGTTTTCTCCTATCTGACTGTTCCTTCTCCATATCATTTATTGACACACTATTCAGAAGTGTCCATTAACTGTGGTTATCTCTATCCCAGGACATCTAAACTTTCTTTTACTAATTTCTACCCTCACTCTCTTGATGAGCTTGTAAGATCCCGTGAGTCTCCTTATCTATTATCTATCATTTCATATTTCTATCTAAATATAATATTTCTTCTAAGCTCTAGTCACTCATCACCAACTGTCTAATGACTATTGCAAACCAAATGTCCTGTAGGCATATTGAATATCACATATTCAAAACAGAATGTATTACTTCATACCCCAAACATAACTTTTTTCTACCCCTTCATTTCCATCAATGGTACTACCATCTGTCTAGTCACCCAGGGTTGTAAGATCAATATCATGCTCAATGCCTCAATTTCACTCGTCTACCTTCATTTACCATATTTCTGACTTCATAGCATCCCTCACATCCATGCCTTCTCCCCATTCACACAGTCATCATTCTAGTTCAAGCTCTCATCACATCCCGCCTGCATTTTTAAAATAGCCTCCTAATTGGTCTTACTATTCCAACTCTCTCCTCATGAAGAGCCATCCCATACACAGTTGCCAAACCTATTTTTCTAAAGTTTACATCTAATCATTAATGTTGTTCCTCAACTAATTAAATTTTAGGGACTGTGTATTATCTCTGGAATTGAACATAAATTCTTTATTTCAAGCCCTTCATCACCTCCTCCAAATCTCCCTTTCCAGATTAACTATGGATTTTGTTTTTCCTTTTCTTGCATTCCATCCAAACTGACTGTTACAATATATTCTATTTTCTATCTCTATGTCTATAACAGCCATTCCTATGTCAGAAGGTGTTTTTCCTCCTAAATTTACCTCTTAGAATTACTAGTTTTTTTCAAAATATAGTACAAGGGAAACTATCTGCATGAAACCTTTTAATCAACCTACTACAACATATAGTCTCTCCTGATAGAATATAAGCTCCTTGAGGGTTTTTTTTAAAATCTTTTTATCTTATTTTTAACTTTTTATCCTCAGCACTTAGCAGAGTACCTGGAACATAGTAGATAATTAATAGATTTTGTTGATTGATTTCTCTTTCTAGGTTCTCCAGTCTCTCCTAATCACTACTAATTTCTCTTGTAGAGTATTGATTCATCTCCTATCTCCTAAATGTTAAAGCTCTCCAAGGTTCTATTTTCTAAGAAGTTTCTCTCTCTTCACACTTTTTCCCTTTAGTGATGTTATTTACCCTTATAGGTTAACCTAGCATCTTAAGGCATATAATTATCAAACCAAGAAGACCAAACATAATTTCTCCATCTCCCACATATCCAAATGCTAATCAGCTACCTACTCCTAGATTTTCTGGCAGCATTTCAAACTAAGTGTCCTAAATGAAACTCAATATCCTTCTCATGAAATCCACCCATTTTCCAAAGTCCTAGGTACTCAGGTTCAGAAGATTAGAAATGCCTCACTTCTCTTTTGCTCCACTCCCAAATCCAACAATTTCCAAATAGTATTGATTTCACTCGTACAATACTTTTTCTCAATTTCTGCTTCTCTTCATTTACATGGCTACCATTCTAGTTAAGGCTCTTATAATTTGTCACTTGACAAATTATATTAGCTTTTTAAATTTTTACCATTAGACTAAAGTCTTCCCTTTTCAATACATGCTGCACTTGATCATAAAAATCTTTTTTTTAAAACACAAGTGCAATAATGCTATTTTCTTGCTCTTCAAAGTCTCCATATTGATTTTCTAAGATGGAACTCCTACAGATGCTTGAGTTTAGCATTTAAGACCTTCCACAATCTGGTTCAATTTACCTTTCTGGCCTTATTTTATATTACTGTGCTTCACACACTTTTATCTGGTCAAACCCACTGACTCCTTTTCATTAAATTTGACAGCTATCTCACAGCCTTCTGCCTTTGCATAGATTTGTGCCCTATATCTAGAATTAATTCTTTCATCATTTATGCTTTCTGGTATTCTTATCTTCCTTCAAGGATCAACTTAGGTTCCATTTCTTTTACAAAGACTGCTCTGATTCAATTCCCACCCCTAACTGCTTGTTACCATGAACAGATCCTTTTTTTTTCCAGAAAATAAATATGGATTTATAAAAGGTTTGCACAGGTTTGTGACATCTGCAAAAAAACTTTAAAACATATTTTGTTTTTCCCAATTACATGTAAATATATTTTTTACTTTTTTTAAATTTTGAGTTTCTTATTCTCTCCTTCCTTTCCTCCTCTCTCTCCTCATTAAGAAGGCAATCAATGTGATATAGGTTTAATATGTCAAAATATATTTCCATATTAGTCATTTGTGAAAGAAAACACAGATTAATAACAAAAACAAAACATGAAAAAATAAAGTATAAAATACTGTGCTTCAATCATCATTCAGATACCATTGGTTATTTCTCTGGAGGTGGACAACATTTTTTTAAAAATAAGTTTATTTATTTAATTAATTAAGAACATTTTCCATGTTTACATAATTCATGTTCTTTCCCACACCTCCTGCCACTGCCTCCCATAGGCAATAAGCAATTCCACAAGGTTTTATATGTGTCATTGATCAAGAGCTATTTTCCATATTGTTAATATTTGCAATAGAGTGATTGTTTAGAGTCTACAACCCCAATCAATTCCCCTTTAAACCATTTGATTAAGCAGTTGCTTTTCTTCTGTTTTCTACTCCCACAGTTCTTTCTCTGGATGTGGATAGCGCTCTTTCTCATAAGTCACTTGGAATTGTTTTGGATCATTGTGCTGCTGCTTGTAGAGAAGTCCATTACATTCAATTGTGCCGCTGTGTATCAGTCTCTGTGTACAACGTTCTCCTGGTCCTGCTCCTTTCACTCTGCATCAATTCCTGGAGGTCATTCTAGTTCATGTGGAATTCCTCCAGTTCATTATTCCTTTGGGCACAATAGTATACCATCACCAATAGATACCACAATTTGTTTAGCAATTTCCCAATTGAAGGGCATCCCCTCCATTTCCCTTTTTGTTGCCTCCACAAAGAGCATGTCTAAAAATATTTGTACAAGTCTTTTTCCTTATGTTCTCTTTGGAGGTATAAACCCAGCAGTGGTATGGCTAGATCAAAGGGAAGGCAGTCTTTTAAAGCCCTTTGGGCATAGTTCCAAATAGCCCTCCAGAATGGTTGAATCAATTCACAACTCCACCAGCAATGCATTAATGTCCCAATTATGCCATATCCCATCCAACATTTATTACTTTCTTTTGCTGTCATATTAGCCAGTCTGCTATGTGTGAGGTGATACCTCAGAGTTGTTTTGATTTGCACTCTCTAATTATAAGAGATTTAGAACATTTTTTCATGTGTTTGTTGATAGTTTTGATTTCTTTATCTGAAAATTGCCTATTCGTGTCCTTTGCCCATTTATCAATTGGGGAATGGCTTGATTTTTTTATTCAATTGATTTAGCTCCTTATAAATCTGAGTAATTAGACCTTTGGCAGAGATTTTCATTATAAAGATTTTTTCCCATTTCTTGCTTCCCTTCTAATTTTGGTTGCACTGGTTTTGCTTATATAAAAACTTTTTAATATAATGTAATCAAAAATATTCATTTTACATTTTGTAATATTCTATGTCTCATTTTATCTTAATATCTTTCCTTTTCAATAGATCTGACAAGTATAGTATTCTATGTTCACCTAATTTACTTATAGTTTCCTTCTTTATATTTAAGTCATTCACCCATTCTGAGTTTATCTTGGTGTAGGGTGTGAGATGTTAATCTAAACCTAATCTCTCCCATACTTTTTTCGAGTTTTCCAAGCAGATTTTGTCAAAGAGTAAGCTCTAATTCCAAAACCTGGGATTTTATCATATACAATCTTTCTGAGGTCATTTACCCCAAGACTATTCCATTGACCCTCCCTTCTGTCTCTTAGCCAGTACCATATTGTTTTGATGAGCACTGCTTTATAGTATAAAGTTATGATACTTCTAGGCCCCCCATTCTTCACTTTTTTTTTCATTATTTACCTTGGTATTTTTTATCTCTTGTTCTTCCAAATGAATTTTGTTATAGTTTTTTCTAATTCAGTAAAAAAGTTTCTTAGTAGATTGATAGATTGGCACTGAATAAGTAAATTAATTTGGGTAGGGTACCATTTTTAATATGTTAACTCATCCTATTCATGAGCAATGAATGTTTTCCCAATTATTTAGATATAATTTTAATTTTGTGGAAAGTGTTTTGTAGTTGTGTTCATATAATTTCTTTGTTTGTATTGGTAGATAGATTCCCAAGTATTTTATATTACCTAGGGTGATTTTAAATGGAATTTCTCTTTCTAACTTTTGCTGCTGAATTTTGTTGGAAATATATAGAAATACTGATGATTTATGTGGGTATATTTTGTATCATGCAACGTTGCTAAAGTTGTTAATTATTTCCACTAGCTTTTTAGTTGATGCTTTAGGATTCTTTAAGTAGACCATCATATCCACTGCAAAGGAGTCATAGTTTAGTCTCCTCATTGCCTATTTTAATACCTTTAATTTATTTTTTTTCTCTAATTGCTACTGCTAGTGTTTCTAGTACAATGTTAAATAATAGAGGTGATACTGGACATCCTTGTTTCATTCCTGATCTTATCAGAAAGGCTTCTAATTTATCCCCATTGAAAATAATGCTTAGTGACATTTTTGCTTTGTTTTGTTTTTTAATTTATTTAGTCAATTTAGAACATTATTCCTTGGTTACAAGAATCATATTATTCCCCCCCTCCACCCACCCTTCCTGTAGCTAACACACAATTTCATTGGGTATTACATGTGTCCTTGATCAGAACCTACTTCCATGTTGTTGGTGTTTGCATTAGGATGTTCATTTAGACTGCAGTGGTTCTCAACCTTTCTAATGCCATGACCCTACACTACAATTCCTCATGTTGCAGTGACCCCAAACCAAAAAATTATTTTGGTGGCTACCTCAAAACTGTAATTTTCCTACAGTTATGATTCAGAATGTAAATACCTGATATGCATTATGTGTTCTCATTGCTACAAATTGAGAGGTTAAGAACCGCTGATTTAGAGTCTACATCCCCAGCCATATCCTCTCGACCTATGTATTCAAGCAATTGTTTTTCTTCTATGTTTCTACTCCCACAGTTTTTCCTCTGACTGTGGATAGTGTTCTTTCTTGTATATTCCTCCAAGTTGTTCAGGATCACTGCATTGCCACTAATGGAGAAGTCCATTACATTTGATTGTACCACAGTGTAATAGTCTCTGTGTACAATGTTCTCTTGGTTCTGTTCCTCTCACTCTGCATCAATTCCTGGAGGTCATTCCAGTCCCCATGGAATTCCTCCACTTTATTATTCCTTTGAGCACAATAGTATTCCATCACCAACATATACCACAATTTGTTCAGCCATTCCCCAATTGAAGGGCATCCCCTCATTTTCTAATTTTTTGCCACCACAAAAAGTGAAGCTATGAATATTCTTGTACAAGTTTTTATTTTCCTTATTATCTCTTTGGGGTACAAACCCAGCAGTGCTTTGGATGGATCAAAGGGCAGACAGTCTTTTAGTGCCCTTTTGGTATAGTTCCAAATTGCCTTCCAGGTGGTTGGATCAATTCACAACTCCACCAGCAATGCATTAATGTCCCAACTTTGCCACATCCCCTCCAACATTCATTACTTTCCTTTGCTGTCATGTTGGCCAATCTGCTAGGTGTGAGGTGATATCTCAGAATTGTTTTGATTTGCATCTCTCTGATTATAAGAGATTTAGAACACTTTTTCATATGCTTATTAATGGTTTTGGTTTCTTTAACTGAAAATTGCCTATTCATGTCCTTTGCCCATTTATCAATTGGAGAATGGCTTAATTTTTAGTACAATTGGTTTCCCTCTTTATACATTTGATTAATTAAACCTTTGTCAGAGGTTTTTGTTATGAAGATTGTTTCCCAATTTGTTGCTTCCCTTCTTATTTTGGTTGCATTGGTTTTGTTTGTACAAAACTTTTTAATTTGATGTAATCAAAATTATTGATTTTACATTTTGTGAATTTTTTTCTAGCTCTTCCTTGGTTTCAAAGTCTTTCCTTTCCCAAAGTTCCGACATGTATTCTATTCTGTGTTCACCTAATTTGCTTATAGTTTTCTTCTTTATATTCAAGTCATTCACCCATTCTGAATTTATCTTGGTGTATAGTGTGAGACCTTGATCCAAACCTAATCTCTCCCATAATGTCTTCCAATTTTCCCAGCAGTTCTTTTTCTGATATGGAGTTATTTATGTATTGTATTTCTTCTTCAATTAATCTAGGCAATTTATATTTTTGTAAATATTCATCCATCACCTAGATTGCCATATTTATTGTCATATTATTGGGCAAACGAGTTTTTAATACTTAATTTCTTCTTCATTAGAGTTGAGGTCTCCCTTTTCATCTTTGATACTGTTAATTTGGTTTTCTTCTTTCCTTTTTTTATTATATTAACCAGGACTTTGTCTATTTTATTTCTTTTCTCCAAAGAACAAGATTGGTCTTATTTATTAATTCAATAGTTCTTTTACTTCTGATTTTATTCATTTCTCCTTTAATTTTTACCATCTCTAATTTAGTCTTAATCTGAGAATTTTCAATTTGTTCACTTTCTAGAATTTTTAATTTGCATGCCCAATTCATTGATCTCTGCCCTCCCTAATATATTGATATAAGCACCCAAGGATATGAAATCCCCCCTATGTACTTCTTTGGCTGCATCCCATAGATTTTGAAAGGATGTCTCATCATTGTCATTTTCTCAATGAAATTATTGTTTCTATGATTTGTTCTTTAACCTATTTTGGAGAATCATATTATTTAATTTCTAATTAGTTTTTGATTTACCTCTTTATGTATCTTTACTAATTATTATTTTTATTGAATTGTGATCTGAGATGGTTGCATTTATTATTTCTGTTCTTTTGCACTTATTTGCAATGTTTTTATGCCCTAGTACATAGTCAATCTATGTGAATATCCATGTGCTGCTAAAAAGGCATATTTCTATGTGTCCCTATTTCTTTTTTCCATATATCTACTAACTCTAATTTTTTAAAGATTTCATTCGCATCTCTTACCTCTTTTTTATTTTATTATTTATTTAAATAATATTTTATTATTATTTATCTAAATAATATTTGAAATATTATTTATCAATTATTATATTATTATTAACACAGTTTTTATTTATTTTTTGGTTTGATTTATCTAGATTTAATAGAAGATTTTTCCCTATTTACACTATTTACCACATGCCAAATTCTTATTTGTAAGACATGATTTCCTTCAGTGAACTTTTGTGCCTACTTTTACATTTGTCCAATTGTAATTTTTACATAGTTTCTCTTTTCCCCTCAGCGAACTTTGTACCTCTTTTTCTATATGGCCAATTAGTCCTCTTGATAAGATCTCCTCTTAAGTTCATTTTTGTATTTTTTTCCATTCATCCAATTCTACTTTTTAAGGAATTCATCTTAGTGAATTTTGGATCCTCTTTTGGCCTATGTTGTTTTTTAAGGTGTTAATTTCTACAATATATTTGTGCCTCCCTTACTAAGCTGTTGGTTATTTTTTCATAATTTTCCTGTATCATTCTCAATTCTCTTCTAGCTTTTCTTTTATCTCCCTTATTTGATTTTTAAAATTCCTTTTGAGCTCCTTCAATAAATCTTCTGGGGCTTAAGAGCAATTCATATTTTTCTTGGAGACATCAGATGTAGCAGTATTGACTTTTTTGTCTTCTTCTGACTTTATGTTTTCTTTCCTTTTCACCAAGGTAACTTTCTATATTGAGTTTCATTTTTTTGTTGTTTGTTAAATTTCTAGCCTTTTTGTTTTCTTTTACTTTAAAAACCCTTTAAGTTGGACTCTGTAACTATGGCGAAGAGAGCATTGTCCTAAGCTTCAGGTTTTTTTTTTTTTCTATAGCTGCTTCAGAACTAGCTCTGGAAATCTATAAATTTTCAGTTCTTCTAAGGTGGTAAGATATAAGTATAGATGTGTATAATACTCTCATAGCCTGTGCTTTTGTCTATGTACAATCCCAACCACTCTTTTCTACCTTAGAACTGTGACCAGGGGACACTTCTCTCCAGTGGTCACAAGTGTTTGTGTGTGCTAGGGTTCTTACCTTGAAACTGTAGGCTGGGATGTGACCTGGATCTACATATGCACAAAGTGACTACTCTTGTATACAGAGCCAACAAAGTGACCCCTATAATTTCCTTCTGAGTAGTTGTCTGACCTCCCCTTGTGGTCTGTGACTGAAAGATCAGAAAACCTTTGCTGCTGACTTAGCTGCCCCACAGCTACCTTGGAGGCTGCCTTGGTATGCTGATCTGGGTTCTATTTTCACCCTGGTGTAAAAGATCTTTTGAGGTAGTATTCTAAGTCATTTGGGAAAGAATAATTATTTCATCTCATCTTTTTGTGGGTTGTGTTGCTCTAGAAATAATTTTGAAGTGTTATAGTTATTTTGAGAGTAATTCGGTAGAGTTCAAGTGTGTCTGTTTGCTTTCTCTGCCATCTTGGCTCCACCCTGCCCCCATATATTTTATTTTTTCCCAATTGAATAAGTTTATTTAGTCCATTTAGAACATTATTTCTTGGATACAATAATCACATTATTTCTCTCCTTCCCCTCCATCCACTCTTCCTGCAGCCAACACGCAATTTCATTGGGTATTACATGTGTCCTTGATCAAAACCCATTTCCGTGTTGTTGTTTACACTAGGATGTTCATTTAGAGTCTACATCCCCCAAAATTTGCCTTCAACCCATGTATTCAAGAAGGTGTTTTTCTTTGGTGTTTTTACTCCCTCAGTGTTTCTCCGGATGTGGATAGTGGTTTTTCTCATAGGTTCCTCCAAGTTGTTCAGGGTCATTGCATTGCCACTAATGGAGAAGTCCATTACATTCCATTGTACCACAGTGTATCAGTTTCTGTGAACAATGTTTTCCTGGTTTTGCTCCTCTCACTCTGCATCAATTCCTGGAGGTTGTTCCAATCCCCACTTTATTATTCCTTTGAGCACAATAGTATTCCATTACCAACATATACCACAATTTGTTTAGCCATTCCCCAATTGAAGGGCATCCCCTCATTTTCCATTTTTTGCCACCACAAAGAGTGCAGCTATGAATATTTTTGTAGGTGCCTTTTCCTTATCACTTTGGGGTACAAACCCAGCAGTGCTTTGGCTGGATCAAAGGGCAGACAGTCTTTTATCACCCTTTGGGCATAGTTCCAAAGAATGGTTGGATCAATTCACAACTCCATCAGCAATGTATTAGTGTCCCAACTTTGCCTCATCCCCTCCAGCATTCATTACTTTCCTTTGCTGACATGTTAGCCAATCTGCTAGGTATGAAGTGATACCTCAGAGTTGTTTTGATTTGCATTTCTCTGATTATAAGAGATTTAAAGCATTTTTTCATGTGCTCATTAATATTTTTTATTTCTTTAACTGAAAATTGCCTATTCATGTCCCTTACCCATTTTTCAATTGGAGAATGAAATGATTTTTTGTACAACTTGTTTAGCTCTTTATGAATTTGAGTAATTAGACCTTTGTCAGGCTTTTTGTAATGAAGATTGTTTCCCAATTTGTTGCTTCCCCTCTAATTTTGGTTGCATTGTTTTTGTTTGTACAAAAATTTTTAATTTGATGTAGTCAAAATTCTTGATTTTTATATTTTGTGATTATTTTTAGCTCTTGCCTAGTTTTAAAGTCTTTCCTTTCCCAAAGATCTGACAAGTATACTATTCTGAGTTTGCCTAATTTGCTTATAGTTTCCTTCTTTATATTCAAGTAATTCACCCATTCTGAGTTTATCTTGGTGTAGAGTGTGAGATGTTGATCCAAACCTAATCTCTCCCATACTGTCTTCCAATTTTCCCAGCAGTTTTTATCAAAAAGTGGGTTTTGGTCCCCAAAACTGGGATCTTTGGATTTATCATAGACTGTCCTGCTGAAGTCATTTACCCCAAGTCTCTTCCTCTGATCCTCCTTTCTGTCTCTTAGCCAGTACCAAATTGTTGTGATAACCACTGCTTTATAGTATAGTTTGAGATATGGGACTTCAAATCCTCCTTCCTTTGCATTTTTTTCATTACTTCCCTGGATATCCTTGATCTTTTGTTCTTAAAAAAGAACTTTGTTATGTTTTTTTTTCTAATTCTGTAAAGAAGTTTTTAGGCAGTTCTATGGGTATGGCACTAAATAAGTAAATTAATTTGGGTAGGATTGTCATTTTTATTATGTTAGCTCATCCTACCCATGAATAATCAATGTTTTTCCAATTGTTTAGATCTAGTTTTCATTGTGTGGAGAGTGTTTTGTAGTTGTATTCATATAGTTCCTGTGTTTGTCTTGTCAGATAAATTCCTAAGTATTTTATATTGTCTAGGGTGATTTTAAATGGACTTCCTATTTCTAATTCTTGCTGCTGAGATGGATTGGAGATATATAGAAATGCTGATGACTTATGTGGGTTTATTTTGTATCTGCAACTTTGATAAAGTTGTTGATTATTTCCACTAGCTTTTTGTTTGATTCTCTAGGATTCTCTAAGTAGACCATCATATCATCTGCAAAGAGTGATAGCTTGGTCTCCTCATTGCCAATTTTAATACCTTCAATTTCTTTTCCTTCTCTAATTGCTACTGCTAGTGTTTCTAATACAATGTTAAATAATAGGGGTGATAATGGGCATCCTTGTTTCACTCCTGATCTTATTGGGAAGGCTTCGAGTTTATCCCCATTGCAGATGATGTTTGCTGATGGTATGTACTGTTTATTATTTTTAGGAAAGGCCTTTCTATTGCTATACTTTCCAGTGTTTTCAATAGGAATGGGTTTTGTATTTTATCAAAGGCTTTTTCTGCATCTTTTGAGATAATCATGTGATTTTTGTCAGTTTGTTTGTTAATATGGTCAATTATGTGGATAGTTTTCCTAATGTTGAACAATCCTTGCATTCCTGGTATGAATCCTACCTGGTCAGAGTGAATAACCCTTGTGATGACTTGCTGGAGTCTTTTTGCTAGTATACTATTTAAGCTTATTGCATCTATATTCATTAGGGAGATTGGTCTATAGTTTTCTTTCTCTGTTTTTGACCTGCCTGGCTTTGGGATCAGTACCATGTTTGTGTTGTAAAATGAATTTTGTAGAACTCCTTCTTGGTTTATTCTGTCAAATAGATCGTATAATATTGGGATTAGTTGTTCTTTGAATGTTTGATAGAGTTCATTTGTGAATCAATCTGAACCTGGAGATTTTTTCTTAGGGAGTTCTTTGATGGCTTATTCAATTTATTTTTCTGATATGGGGTTATTTAGGTAATTTATTTCTTCCTCTGTTAGTCTAGGTAATTTATATTTTTTAAGTATTCATTCATTTCACCTAGATTGCCATATTTGTTGCCATATAATTGGGCATAGTAGTTTTTAATGATTGCATTAATTTCCTCTTCATTAGAGGTGAGGTCTCCCTTTTCATCTTGGACACTGTCAATTTGGTTTTTTTTCTTTCCTTTTTTAAAATTAGACTGACTAGTAATTTGTCTATTTTATTTTGTTTCTCAAAGTACCAGCTTCTAGTCTTATTTATTAAATCAATAGTTCTTTGACTTTCAATTTTATTAATTTCTCCTTTGATTTTTAAGATCTCTAATTTGGTCTTCATCTGAGGATTTTTAATTTGTTCGCTTTCTAGTTTTTCAATTTGCATGCCCAATTCATTGACATCTGCCCTTCTTAATTTGTTTATATATGAACTCAAGGATATAAATTTCCCCCTGAGTACTGCTTTGGCTGCATCCCATAGGTTTTGAAAGGATGTCTCATCATTGTCATTTTCTTCAATGACGTTATTAATTGTTTCTATGATTCGTTCTTTACCTAAGTGGTTTTGGAGAATCGTATTGTTTAATTTCCAATTAATTTTTGATTTACCTCTCCATGTACCTTTACTAATTATTATTTTCATTGCATTATGATCTGAGAAGATTGCATTTATTATTTCTGCCCTTTTGCACTCATTTGCAATGCTTTTATGCCCTAACACATGGTAAATTTTTATGAATGTAACATGTGCTGCTGAAAAGAAGATATATTCCTTTTTGTCCCTATATATTTTTCTCCACATGTCTACTAACTCTATTTTTCTAAGCTTTCATTCACTTCTCCTACCTCTTTCTTATTTATTTTTTGGTTTGATTTATCTAGTTCAGATAGAGGAAGGTTCAGGTCTCCCATTAGTATATTTTTTCTGTCTATTTCATCCTTGAGCTCCTCTAGTTTCTCCTTTAGAAATTTGGATGCTATACCATTTGGTGCGTACATGTTGAGTTCTGATATTTCCTTATTTTCTATACTTCCTTTTATCAGGATGTAATTACCTTCCCTATCTCTTTTAACTGGATTTATTTTTACTTTGGCTTTGTCAGATATCATTATTGAGACTCCTGCCTTCGTTTTATAAGTTGATGCCCAGTAGATTTGGCTCCATCCTCTTACTTTCACCCTATGCATATCTATCTTCCTCATGTGTATTTTTTGTAAACAGCATATGGTAGGTTTTTGGATTCTAATCCATTCTGGTATTCACTTGCGTTTTATGGGTGAGCTAATTCCATTGACATCCAGAGTTATGATTACTAGCTGTGTATTTCCCAGCATTTTGATTTCTACTCCTGGTCCTGCCTTTTCTTCTTTCACTATTTCCTTCTACACCAGTGTTTGTTTCTAATCAGTCCCCCTAGTTCCCATCCTTATTTTACTTCCCTTTCTACCCCCCTCCCTTCTTATTCCCCCACCTTACTTTCCCTGTAGTCTTTCTAAAATTGCCCCCCACCCTCTCCCTCCCTTGTACTGCTTCCCTCCCCACCAATCCGTTTGTTACCCTTCTACTCCCCTATAGGGTGCAAATCTATTCTCTGCCCCCAATGGTTTGGATTGTTCTTCCCTCTTTGGGTCAGTTTCAAAGCATGTTTAAGAGTTGAATATTTCCTATCTCCAACCTCTTTATCCTTCCAGTGTATTGATGTTCTCCCTCCTCCCACCATGAGCTTCTTTGTGACATATAAATTTACCCCTTCTGTTTCTTTTCCCATTTCTTCTGGTATTAACCTCTTTTTTTAGCTCTAGTTGTGTTATATATATATATATATATATATATATATATATAAATAATACATGTATATTATTTATGCATGCATATATTTTTATACCTATTTATGTCTTGTTCTTTCATCCTATACAGTTTTTCACTTTTCCCTCTAAGTGTAATTCTTCTACCTGCCCAAGTGATAGCAAAAGTTCTTCCTTTTTTTTTTTTTTAATATATTTTATTTGGTCATTTCCAAGCATTATTCGTTAAAGACATAGATCATTTTCTTTTCCTCCCCCCCCCCAACCCCCCATAGCCGACGCGTAAGTCCACTGGGCATTAGATGTTTTCTTGATTTGAACCCATTGCTTTGTTGATAGTATTTGCATTAGAGTGTTCATTTAGAGTCTATCCTCTGTCATGTCCCCTCAATCTTTGTATTCAGGCAGTTGCTTTTTCTCGGTGTTTCCACTCCCATAGTTTATCCTTTGCTTATGAATGGTGTTTTTTTCTCCTGGGTCCCTGCAAGTTGTTCAGGGACATTACACCGCCACTAATGGAGAAGTCCATTACGTTCGATTATACCACAGTGTATTAGTCTCTGTGTACAGTGTTCTCCTGGTTCTGCTCCTCTCGCTCTGCATCACTTCCTGGAGGTTGTTCCAGTCTCCATGGAACTTCTCCACTTTATTATTCCTTTTAGCGCAATAGTACTCCATCACCAACATATACCACAGTTTGTTCAGCCATTCCCCAATTGATGGGCATCCCCTCATTTTCCAGTTTTGGGCCACCACAAAGAGCGCAGCTATGAATATTTTTGTACAAGTCTTTGTGTCCATTATCTCTTTGGGGTACAGACCCAGCAGTGCTATGGCTGGGTCAAAGGGTAGATATTCTTTTGTCGCCCTTTGGGCGTAGTTCCAAATTGCCCTCCAGAATGGTTGGATCAGTTCACAGCTCCACCAGCAATGAATTAATGTCCCTACTTTGCCACATCCCCTCCAGCATTCATTACTTTCCTTTGCTGTTATGTTAGCCAATCTGCTAGGTGTGAGGTGATACCTCAGAGTTGTTTTGATTTGCATCTCTCTGATTATAAGAGATGTAGAACACTTCTTCATGTGCTTGTTAATAGTTTTGATTTCTTTATCTGAGAACTGCCTATCCATTTCCCTTGCCCATTTATCAATTGGAGAATGGCTTGATTTTTTGTACAATTGATTTAGCTCATTATAAGTATGAGTAATTAAACCTTTGTCAGAGGTTTCTATGAAGATTTTTTCCCAATTTGTTGTTTCCCTTCTGATTTTAGTTATATTGGTTTTGTTTGTACAAAAGCTTTTTAGTTTGATGTAGTCAAAATTATTTATTTTACATTTTGTGATTCTTTCTATATCTTGCTTGGTTTTAAAGCCTTTCCCCTCCCAAAGGTCTGACATGTATACTATTCTGTGTTTACCCAATTTACTTATGGTTTCCTTCTTTATGTTTAAGTCACTCACCCATTTTGAATTTATCTTGGTGTAGGGTGTGAGGTGTTGATCTATTCCTAGTCTCTCCCACACTGTCTTCCAATTTTCCCAGCAGTTTTTATGAAATAGTGGATTTTTGTCCCAAAAGCTGGGATCTTTGGGTTTATCGTATACTGTCTTGCTGAGGTCGCTTTCCCCCAGTCTATTCCACTGATCTTCCTTTCTATTTCTTAGCCAGTACCAAATTGTTTTGATGACTGCTGCTTTGTAATATAGTTTTAGGTCAGGGACTGCAAGGCCCCCATCATATGTGTTTTTTTTCATTATTTCCCTGGATATCCTTGATCTTTTGTTCTTCCAAATGAACTTTGTTATGGTTTTTTCTAAATCAGTGAAGAAGTATTTTGGTAGTTCAATGGGTATGGCACTAAATAGATAAATAAGTTTGGGTAGGATGGTCATTTTTATTATATTGGCTCGTCCTATCCATGAGCAGTTAATGTTTTTCCATTTGTTCAAGTCTAGTTTTAGTTGTGTGGCGAGTGTTTTGTAGTTGTGTTCATATAGTTCCTGTGTTTGTCTTGGGAGGTAGATTCCTAGGTATTTTATTTTGTCTAAGGTGATTTTGAATGGGATTTCTCTTTCTAGTTCTTGCTGCTGAGCTGTGTTGGAGATATATAGAAAAGCTGATGATTTATGTGGGTTTATTTTGTATCCTGCAACTTTGCTAAAGTTGTTGATTATTTCAATTAGCTTTTTGGTTGAATCTCTAGGATTCTTTAAGTAGACCATCATGTCATCCGCAAAGAGTGATAACTTGGTCTCCTCCTTGCCTATTTTGATGCCTTCAATTCCTTTATCTTCTCTAATTGCTACTGCTAGTGTTTCTAGTACAATGTCAAATAGTAGAGGTGATAATGGGCATCCTTGTTTCACTCCTGATCTTATTGGGAATGCATCTAGTTTATCCCCATTGCAGATGATATTAGCTGTTGGTTTTAGATATATACTGTTTATTATTTTTAGGAATGACCCTTCTATTCCTATGCTTTCTAGTGTTTTTAATAGGAATGGGTGTTGTATTTTATCAAAGGCTTTTTCTGCATCTATTGAGATAATCATGTGATTCTTATTGGTTTGCTTGTTGATGTGGTCAATTATGTGGATGGTTTTCCTAATGTTGAACCAGCCCTGCATCCCTGGTATGAATCCTACTTGATCATGGTGAATGATCCTTCTGATCACTTGCTGGAGTCTTTTTGCTAGTATCCTATTTAAGATTTTTGCATCTATATTCATTAGGGATATTGGCCTATAGTTTTCTTTCTCTGTTTTTGACCTGCCTGGTTTTGGAATCAGTACCATGTTTGTGTCGTAAAAGGAGTTTGGCAGAACTCCCTCTTTGCTTATTATGTCAAATAGTTTGTATAGTATTGGGATTAACTGTTCTCTGAATGTTTGATAGAATTCACAGGTGAATCCATCAGGCCCTGGGGACTTTTTCTTTGGAAGTTCTTTGATGGCTTGTTGGATTTCAATTTCTGATATGGGATTATTTAGGAATTCTATTTCCTCTTCTGTTAGTCTAGGCAGTTTGTATTTTTGTATATATTCATCCATTTCTCCTAAATTGGTGTATTTATTGCCATATAATTGGGCAAAGTAATTTCTAATGATTGCCTTAATTTCCTCCTCATTGGAGGTGCTGTCCCCCTTTTCATCTTTAATGCTGTGAATTTGCTTTTCTTCCTTCCTTTTTTTAACTAGATTGACCAGTACCTTGTCTATTTTGTTTGTTTTTTCAAAGTACCAGCTTCTTGTCTCATTTATTAAATCAATAGTTCTATCACTTTCGATTTTATTAATTTCTCCCTTAATTTTTAGGATTTCTAATTTGGTTTTCTGCTGGGGGTTTTTAATTTGATCGCTTTCCAGTTTTTTCATTTGCATTTCCAATTGATTGATCTCTGCTCTCCCTTGTTTGTTAATATAAGCATTCAGGGATATGAATTTACCTCTGATTACCGCTTTGGCTGCATCCCAAAAGGTTTGGAAGGATGTTTCGCCATTGTCATTTTCCTCGATGAAATTATTAATTGTTTCTATGATTTCTTCTTTAACTAAACGGTTTTGGAGTATCATATTGTTTAATTTCCAATTGGTTTTAGATTTGGTTTTCCATGTACCATTACTAATCATTATTTTTATTGCCTTGTGATCTGAGAAGGCTGCATTCATTATTTCTGCTTTTCTGCATTTGTGTGCTATGTTTCTGTGACCTAATGTATGGTCAATTTTTGTGAATGTGCCATGTGGTGCTGAGAAGAAGGTGTATTCCTTTTTATCCCTATTTATTTTTCTCCATATGTCTATTAATTCTAATTTTTCTAAGATTTCATTCACTTCTTTTACCTCTTTCTTATTTATTTTTTGATTTGATTTATCTAAATTTGATAATGGTTGGTTTAAGTCTCCCACTAGTATGGTTTTATTGTCTATTTCTTCCTTCAATTCTCCTAGTTTCTCCATTAGAAATTTGGGTGCTATATTATTTGGTGCATACATATTGATTAATGATATTTCCTCATTGTCTATAGTCCCTTTTAACAAAATATAATTACCTTCCCTATCCCTTTTGATCAGGTCTATTTTTGCATTGGCTTTATCAGATATCATGATTACCACTCCTGCCTTCTTTCTATCAGTTGAAGCCCAGAAGGTCTTACTCCATCCTTTAATTCTGACCTTGTGGGTGTCAACCCGCCTCATGTGTGTTTCTTGAAGACAACATATGGTAGGGTTTTGGATTCTAATCCATTCTGCTATTCGTCTACGTTTTATGGGTGAGTTCATCCCATTCACGTTCAAAGTTATGATTGTCATTTGTGGACTCCCTGGCATTTTGATTGCCTTCCCTAATTCTAACCTTTTCTTCTTCGGCTCTACCTTTTAGTCCAGTGATTTACTTTGAAACAGTCCCCCTTGTCCCCTCCCTTGATGTTTCCCTTTTTAGTCCCTCCCTTTTTGTTCCCTCCCCCTCCCCCCTCTCTTACCCTCCCTTTTTGTTCTCCCTCTCCCCCTCCCCCCCTTGGTTTTCCCTTCTCCTTACCCTTGTTGGGTAAGATAGAATTCAAGATCCCAATGGATCTGGAGGTTTTTCCCTCTCAGAGCTGATTTCCCTGAGATTGAGGTTTAAGTAACCCCCCCCCCTCTCTTCCTCTCCTTCTTATAGGAGTTTTCTTCCCCTCCCCTTCCCATGTGAATCTTTGTGTGAGAATGATTATTCTATTTGGTCTTTCTTTACCCCCTATTTATACATTACATTTTCCCCACATGTTAGTATACATAGGTTGATATAAATGTAGTCCTTATAGAAGAGAGTTTGAGTAAAAGAAGAAGATAACATTTTCCCCTTTCCTTAATATTTACCTTTTCAGGTATTCCTTGCTCTTTGATTTTCGGTATCAAACTTTCCACAGAGCTCTGGTCTTTTCTTTGCAAAAAGTTGGAAGTCTTCTATTTTGTTGAATGCCCATACTTTCCCTTGGAAGTATATAGTCAGTTTTGCTGGGTAGCTGATTCTTGGTTGGAGACCCAGCTCTCTTGCCTTTCTGAAGATCATGTTCCATGCCTTACGATCATTCAGAGTAGAACTTGCAAGGTCTTGGGTGACCCTGATTGGCATTCCTTTATATCTAAATTGTCTTTTTCTGGCTTCCTGTAGGATTTTTTCTTTTGTTTGATAGCTTTGGAATTTGGCAATTACATTCCTGGGAGTTGTCTTTTGGGGGTTTAGTGTAGAAGGTGTTCTGTGAGCTCTGTCAGTGGCTGTATTGCCCCCTTGTTCTAGAATCTCTGGGCAATTTTCTTTGATTATATCTTGTATCACCATGTCCAGTTTGGTGTTTATTTCTGGCTTATCTGGGAGTCCAATTATTCTTAAATTATCCCTTCTCCCCCTATTTTCCAGATCTATCACCTTGTCGGTGAGATATTTTATGTTCTCTTCTAATTTCTTGGTATTTTGGCTTTGCTTTATTGATTCTTGCTCTTTTACACGATCGTTGTCTTCCAGCTGCCTGATTCTGGCCTTTAAAGCCTGGTTTTCTTTTACAGTTTGGTCAAACTGGTTTTGTAGATGCGTGAATTTCTTTTGCATTATTTCCAACTTTTCCTCCCAGAAGGCTTCCATCTTTTTGGTCATTTCTGATTCAAATTCTTCATAGGTTTGTGGAGAGTTTCCATTTCCTTTGGAAGGTTTTGGAGCATTTTCTTTTATATTATCTTCTGTCTGCTCTGTATTTTGTATTTTGGCTCCATAGAATGTGTCCAAAGTCGCCCCTTTCTTCTTATTTTTCTTGGTATTTTGGGGCTTCTGTGGTTCTGTGGAGTTTGTCATCTCTGAATGTGGAGGATTAGTTTTTCTTGTCTCTTTCTGGTGTTCAGAGGCAGTCCTGGGCAGATAGTTCTATGGGCTTTCCCTGGGTTAAACTGAATATGCCTCACTGGAACTGGAATGGAAGGGTCGGACCACGAGGCCACACTCTCCCCCTGGCTCAATTTCCGGAAGTTGCCTTCAGAATCCCTGGCCGTGAGGCTGTTTCGTCGGCCTGCGGGGGGATGGGCTGCCGCTTCCCCAAGCTCCGAGAGCACAGACTTTCACTGAGACTTGGATAGCAGGATCCAGCCCGTGAGGCTGTCTTGCCCGCCCTGAGGGTTGCTGTTGTTTTGACCAGCTCTCTGCAGCGGAAGCCCCAGGCAGTAACTTTCACCGGGACTGTAGAAGGCCCTGAGGGTTGTTGTTTCCGAGGACCCTGCTCTCTGAGCCGGCCGGGCTGCGGCTTCCGGGAGCCTTGGACTCTGCGCTCCTACCCCTGAGGTCCGAGTGATCTCGGGTTCTGGCTTTTAAGGGGAGCCGTACCTTTTGAACCGGGTCCAGGTCCAGGAGGAGGGTTCCCAGGGTCTGTGCTGTTGATCGTTTTGAATTTCGGCGCCTTAGGAGCTTATCGTTTGAGATTGGTCGGGAAGGGTTTTCCGGAGATCTGAGCTTTAGCTTTCTCTAAGCCGCCATCTTAACCGGAAGTCGATAGCAAAAGTTCTTAAGAGTTACCAATGACTTCTTTTCTTATAGGGATACATATTATTTTAACTTATTGAATCTCTTAAAAATTTGTTTTTGTTGTTTTTTTTTTTGTTTTTCTTTTTACCCTCTTTTTAAATTACCTTTTGATGATTCTCTTCAGTTCTGTGTTTGGACATCAAATTTTCTGTTCAGGTCTGGTCTTTTCTTTACGAATGCTTGGAATTCTTCTATTGTGTTGAATGACCATACTTTCCCCTGGAAGAATATAGTCAGTTTTGCTGGGTAGTTGATTCTTGGTTGTAGACCTAGTTCCCTTGCTTTCTGGAATATCATATTCCATGCCTTTTGGTCCTTCAGTGTGGATGCTGCCAGATCCTGCATTATCCTCACTGTGGTTCCGTGGTATCTGAGTGACTTTTTCTTGGCAGCTTGTAATATCTTTTCTTTGGCCTGATAGTTTTTTAATTTAGCTATAACATTCCTGGGTGTTTTCAGTTGGGGATTAAATACAGGAGGTAATCTGTGGATTCTTTCAATCTCTACTTTTCCCTCTTGTTCTAGGATATTGGGGCAGTTTTCCTGAATAATTTCCTGTAGTATTATGTCCAGGATTTTTCTTTTGTCATACTCTTCTGGTAAACCAATGATTCTTATATTGTCTCTTTTTGAACAATTTTCTAAATCATCTGCTTTGTGAATGAGATGCTTCATATTTACCTCCATTTTTTCCATTCTTTTCATTTTGTTTTATAGTGCCCTGCTGTCTTGTGAGGTTACTTAATTCCAGTTGTTGTATTCTGGTTCTTAAAGACTGGATTTCATCCCTGGCTTTTTGGTCATTCTGTTACTTCTGGTCTGATTTTCTTTGGAGGTCATTTTTCAACCTCTTTACCTCATCTTTCATCTTCTTTGTCTCATCTTTCATCTTCTTTGCCTCATCTTTCATCTCCTTTACCTCATTTTCCAGCTGGTTGATTTTGGCTTTCAAGATACTATTTTCTCTTTTTAGTTCAAGTGCCTCTGTTTCTAGATGACTTATCTTAGATTTTAAGTTCTTTTCCCAATTGTCTTCAGCCTCTCTTAATTGTGTTTTGGAGAAAGCCTGTGTCCAATTTGCTGGGATTTCTGATTTATAATTTGCTGATCTCTCCCCCTCTGTTCCATTTCCTGAATAGAAGCTATCTATTGTAATTTCTTTCTTCTTTTTCTGTTGATTGCTCATATTCACCCCTTTGTTGCTCCTGGTATTTGTCTGTGCTCTTGCTCCTCTCATTTTTTTTTGGTTTTTGGGCCTTCTGTCAGTTTCCCTTCTTGGAGCTTCAACAGAAGATATCTTGGTGTAGTCTCTGGAGGAGGGTTGTTGGGGGTTTGAGCTTCCCTGTCCTCTGGAGGCTTTTGATTGGATTAAAGCCCAGCAGTCAATGAGGATGGGTGTTGAGCCTGGGCTTCCCTGAGTTCTGAAGACTTTTGTTGGGATTAAGTTCAGCTTAGTTGGACACAGCTCGCCACAGCTCTTGCTAGGCTGCCAGGTCTATGATCCCTCTCTAGCTCCTTCCCTGCCTGCTATGTTGGATGCTCTGAACTTGTCACAGCCCTGCCCACAAGGTACACCCTCCAGACCAGCTCCTTTGCCTGCCCTGAAGTTCCCACTGCCACTGGAGTCTCAGCACTCTAATTGGGAAGGGGGTATGTGTTCTGGGACCTTCCTTCTGTCTTCCCCTTAAACCTGAGTTTTCTCACATTCAGGCTTTTATGGGGGCGTACCTTTTGAATTAGTTCCAGCAGGAGTGTTCCTTGCTCTGTCTTGTTGTTAAGTTTGATTTTCAATCCCCTAGGAGCATTAAGTTTGTGATCAGTAAGGAAGGGTATTCAGAGGTTTGAACTTCTGCTCCTTCTAGGCCGCTATCTTGACTCCGCCTCCTCCCCATATATTTTATATGGAATTTCTCTTTCTATCTCTTGTTGGTGGATTTTGTTGGTAATATTTGGAAACTTACGTGGATTTATTTTATATCTTTCAACTTTAGAGAAGTTGTTAATGATTTCAACTCTCTTTTTAGTTGATTCTCTTGGATTCTTCAAGTCTACCATCATATCATTTGATAAGAGTAAGAGTTTTATTTCCTCATTGCCTATTTTAATTCCTCCAATTTCTTTAAAGTCTCTAATTGCTATAGCTAACATTTCTAGTACAATATAAATAATAGACATCTATGTTTCACCCTGAATTTTATTAAAAATGCTTGCTGATGGTTTTAGATAGGTACTGTCAATACTACTTATCATTTTATGGAAAGTCCCTGATATTCCTTTTGCTTTCTACTATTTTTTTAAACCCATACCTTCTGTCTTGGAATCAATTGTGTA
The DNA here is from genome assembly GCF_027887165.1 of Monodelphis domestica. Lineage (NCBI taxonomy): Eukaryota > Metazoa > Chordata > Mammalia > Didelphimorphia > Didelphidae > Monodelphis > Monodelphis domestica. Next base: position 441,789,095 of record NC_077229.1, read on the forward strand.
TTGGTTACAAGGCAGAAGAGTGGTAAGAGCTAGACAATGGGGTTTCAGTGACTTTCCCAGGGTCACATAGTTATTCTTCTGTTAATCTGGTCAATTTACATTTTTGTAAACATCCATTATATTTAGATTCTCAAATTTATTGTCATATAATTAAAATAGTTCCCAAGAGTTGCTTTAATTTCCTCATCATTGGTGGTAAATTTATTCTTTTCATTTTTTATACTGATAATTTGGTTTTCTTTGTTCCTTTATAAATTAAATTGAGAAATAGTTTATTTTATTGGATTTTTCCCCAAAGAAACTTGTTCCTAGTTAATTTATTACTTCAATGGCTTTCTTATTTTTAATTTTCTTAATATCTCCTTTGATTTTTAAGATTTCCAACATGATGTTTAATGAGGGATTTTCCATTTTTTCCCCATTTTTTAAAATTTGCGTGCCTAATTCATTGATCTGCTCTTTATCTTATTGATGTAAGCATTTAGATATTTAAATTTTCCCATCAGTACTACTTTGCCTGCATCCCACAAATTCACAAATAAATTTCAAGAGAATTTGATACATACATAATCATTAAGGTTAACATTACAGATGACAACTGTCACTTTAGTTGCTTTTTCTACTTGTACATATTATTCCTCCTCTTCTTCCTCTTTCTGGGAGATTATAATCCCTTAAAGGAAATGGACTACATTATGTTTTCCTTGTCCCAAGCACTAAAAAAACATTGTCTTTAACCTAGTAGTTCACAAAATAAAGTGGCCCCAATAAATGTATGACCAAAACATTGAGTCATCCTGACAGCCTGTCATAAACTATGACTAGGAATCATATGTCATGCCATTTGCTAGATTTCTTACTCAGTGCTCAAGAAAGAAATATAGCTGGATAGAAGCGTATTCAGTGATATCATGGTTCATTAGAGTCTAGCACCTGATATATTTCTCTGACCAAGAAAATCTAAGGTTGACTTAGTCAATCTTTTATGAACCTCTGCCAGCCACTGAGCAAGGATATAAGATTATGACTGCCAAAATGTTATGGTATTGGACAAATAAATCATTTGTGGTCAGGAGAACTGGAAGACACATTCATAAGGTTTACCTATTGAAAAAAGATATGGAAAAAAATAGACAGTAGTATGTTGGCAAGAATGTTGAATCTGGAGTCAAAGGACCTGAGTTTAAAATCTTAGATTCTGCTTCTTACTGCTTATATGACCTTGGGTAGATTATTCAGTCTTTGCTTCATTCTTCTCATCAGTAAAAATGGGAAGGTTGGACTATGACATCTAAATTCCCTTCTAACCCTTCTAACTCTAAATCTGAAGAAGTTTTAATAATTGGTTTGACATCTTTATTAGCTCAAGTGTGAGGAAATAGAGAGTAGAAAAAATTTCATTGTTTTTTGTAAGGAGGGTAAGAAACTTTGATAAATGAGTATTGAACCATCCATCCCAGACATACATTATGTATACCATTATGCAGGAGACACAATGGTGGTTACTACAGGATTTTATTCAAAATTAGATGTTTTTCAAATGTTAACAACTTGAATATTTTGCTGTTTGTTACAGTACATATACAAGTAAATTGAAGTCAGTCTGAAAAGTATGGTCCAGGAGAGAAAGGATCATAGTTTTCTATGAAAAATTAGTAATAAACTTCAGGACTCCAGAAATGGAGTTGAACTTTCCAAGGGATTGTTATTTCTCTCTTTAAATAGCAAGAACTAAAATCTGTCTCTCTGAAGTCTAGGTCAACATACAAAACTAATCAGGAAACACACTCAGGCAGCAAAATCTGGGCAAACTGTGGGTGGGAGGCTAGGGCCAAAGAATTAAATAGGTGATGCAGTTCAAGTAGAAGACAAAAAATAAAAATTTAACTAAAGCTGGATAGGAATAAAAGGAGTTTGCAGTCGAGAGAGCATTGGAATAGGAATCAGAACATTTGATATACCGTTATGCCTCTAATCACCTCTGTGACTTTGTGCAATCCTTAGTTTCATCATTTGCAAAAACAGGGATAAATAATACTTGTTGGATGATCTCACAGGGTTATAGTCAGTTTCAAATGAAATGTGTGCAAAAATATTTTGGGAACTCTAATGAGCTACAGGCATGTAAGAACTTGAATTATTACATGCAGTGGCAGAATCAAGAGATCTTCATTACTGAGGAAGCTTTTGGCTTCCATTTCAGAAAGATTTACATCCTTCCTGCTTAAGCAGAAACTAATTCCAAAGAGAGACAGGCTGGGAGACCTCCCAGAAAGAGACAATGAGAACACCTGGGGAGTGGGGGAGTGGGGGAATGGGTGGCTAGCTGACGACATTAAAGTGAAGAACTTTTCTGTTTATTAACGTTTCAATATTTCAATTTTAAACATCACTCAAATTTTAAAGTAATCCAGTTGTTTCTGAGTTTTATCTTTTGACAAATAGGAACAATGTCCCTACCGTAAAGCCTAAAACAGTTAAAAATCAGTCAGGAGGAAGGTAAGAAGAAAATGGTAACTCCAAAAGCACAGACAAAAGTCACCAACATGCCCTTTGACACCAGGGACAAGGTGGCTGAGGAGAATCCTATTTTTAAAAATACATTTGCACTTATTTTGGTTTTACATTTCCTACATTGTCAATGAATCTTTCCCCTTCTCTCTCTGGTTATTTAAAATAAAGAATCAAAAAATGTTTAGCAAATCCAATTAACATATCTAAAGTCTGTAATTATATGTTGTTGTTCTATACTGTTTTGTCTTCTGTTCTACAAAGAACCATATCTCTTGCCTACCTCTTCTCTGGGCCCAACCTGAGTCACCATAATTTCCACAGTATTCAGATCAATTATTTTCTTCTTGATTTTTTCCACTGACATTTAGTCTGTATGCATATTGTTTTCCTTGTTGTTTTCTCCATTTTTTCAATTGTGAAAAGATCATTTTTTAAACCCTTCCAAGACAAAAAAGTGGTAAGGGCTAGGCAATTGAGTTAAGTGCTCTTTTAGTAGACATTTAATAAATAAAGGTCTGTTGACTGAGTTGTGATAGTAAAATAGGATCTACTATAGAATATCACTACTGAAAGCTTGCTGCTTCTTACTTTAACCATAATCATTGATGTTCTCTATGCATATGTAGGAGATTCTTATAAAAATTTATGTAGATGAGAAAGATTGCATAGAGTTGAGTATTTCCTTGGCCATCATTCCTTTTCTGGTGCCAATGCGACAAAAAATTAAAAAGTTGAAAGATATAAGGAATTTAATATCCTTCTTTGCTTTATTGAATGCTGATTACCAAAAGCACTTAATTCAATAGTATAAAATACTCCCTTAAAAAGGCTCTCTTCCAGCAGAGTTTCTACTGTTTGCCAATAAAAATTTGAGAGTCTTTGGAAAATTGAACAAGAGGGAAAATTTTTGTTTAGTGACCTTTTGATCATAAACACCATCAGTAATAAAACATGGAGACATATGCTTGGAAAAAGTGGTCCCCAATAAAAGGGAGGAAATGTAACCCATAATCCAGGTCAGAGAAGGATTCCTTGTGGATAGTGAGGTCCTCCAGAAGCTTCTATTTGTGGTTGCCATCATGCTGGTTGGATCAAGCCTTGGAGTATTACTGAATCCTATGGAAGAAACTCATATTCACCCAAAAGAATTTCTTCTAAGTGAATTTCAAACTAAGTGAATAAAAATAGGTTCTTACCCAGAAAACTGAAATTCAGCTAAATAAACAACCTATAGAACTATTTTATTAATGCATATAAGGGTGTGGAGACCAGATTTGTTGTTTCATTAGTACAGGGAACACTTGGGTGAGGAGACTCCCTTTATCATTGTAGGTTGGTGTCTTCTCTTCAACATATGATCTCATAAAGTTACCTGGAGCCCAGAAAAGTTGAAGGACTTGCTTAGGGTTTCATAGCCAATACATGCGAGGCAAGACTTGAACATGCTTCCAAGTCAAATCTTATTCACTATGGCACACTGCCTCTAGAACAGAAAGTGCAAATGGAGGAGTTGGGTCCAGAACTATATTAAGATAGAAGGTTACATTAACCTTTAAGAAATTGGAAAATTCCTTTATTCATCCCAAACTTTTCCGAGAAACAAAACTCAACATTTTTAATACCAAAACTGGTATTATATTACAGCAAAGTATAGAAGGAACACTACAATCTCAAAGGAATCAAAACTGAATATGAATCAGATAGTACTGGAAAAGAGCAAGGTGGATAGGAATAAGCTTTGTCATGTAACAAATAAGGAATATCCAAGAAGAATCAGAGTAAAAGAGGAAGCCTGTGAGCAAAAAAGATGGTCCAGCCATATGGGTGTCTCTGTACTTCATTGATATCTTATGATTACAAAAGAAGAGGAAGTCTCCCAGGAACATGAACCTCCTGTCATGAATTTTAATATGTTACATTGGAAAGAATACTATTTCTGAAGTCAGAATTCACGGGTTCAAAATATGCCCTGCCCTCCATTCTATGACTGTTTTCAGTCTGGAGAGGAAGATAGACAGCTTACGACAGGAAGTTGCTGCTACCATTGCTTCTCTGTCTCTCTCCATATCTCTCTCTGACTCTATCTCTCTTTGTCTCTGTCTGTCTGCCTGTCTGTCTCTGCCTCTCTGTCTCTCTCTGTCTCTGTCTGTCTGTCTCTCTCCTCTTCCCACCTGAGGGCTTATTGAAACTCCTCTCACTCCAACACAGCTAGTAGTACTTTTTGAATGTACAATCAGTTTCAGCTTAGCAGACAATAAAAAAATGTTTCTTTGCCATTTATTTAATAGATCTGTGTATTCTCCAAAATGCAGAACAAGGTCCCATTACCCATGTCTTCAGGCATTAAACATTCTTGCTCTGTGGTCTTAGACAAGTCTCTTATCCCTTTTGAATTTGTGTCTTCAACTATTAAAAAAATAAAAGGGAAAAGGATTGGTTTAGATGTCCTCTGAGGTCCCTTCTAGCTTTACATCAAGGGACATGTAGAAGTATACCGCAAAGAATAAATAGGCATAAGTTGACTTCAATATCCATGTTTTGAGTAAACATACAAATTGATGAGATTGCAAATACACTTGAGTTTTTGAAAAGGAAGCCCCTTTGTTTAGATGGTAGATATTAGTAGTGGAAAAAATTTCTGGAACTTGAATATCAAATGAAATACATGTAAAATTGTAATGACTATTATAAAAGTTAAAATATATTTGTTGATTATTTACTGATACTCGGACTTTAAATGAAAAAAAATTTACTTAAAATTATCCTTGTTACAGAATTGTAAAATGTAAAGCTCTTTATGAATTTTAACAGACATTATTGTTACTATTATTAGAGAAGCATTGTGGCATAGTGGGTCAAAAGCTAGACTTGGAGTCAAAAAAAACATGGATTCCAGCCTTATCTCTGTCATTCAGGCTATATCACACTGAGATCTGGGCTCTACACACATGTCTAAGAGGATAAGTTTCAAAGAAGTTGCTGACCTGCTATGGTAGAAGGGATTTCCTTACCTTAGAGTTTCATCATAATGGAATCAGAGACCCAGATCCTATCCTACAGATGGCAACAGAGTTAAGAGGAGCTGAACTTCCAAGTACAATAATATACAGGGAGAAGAGAAGTGGATCTAAGAGAGAACTCTGAGGGACTCCTATGGATAGTGTGTGTGATCTGAAATTGGATCCAGCTAAGGAGACAAAGAATAAGAAGTTAAATTGAGAAAAAGCAATTTTATTTGACAATTAATAAATCATTGATAATTTTGGAAAGAATAGTTTCATTGAAATGATAAAGTCTGAAGTCAGATTGTAAAAGGTTAAGAACAGAGTGAGAAGTGCATGCCTCTATTGTAAATGATCTTTTTGAGGAATCTAGCAAGAAAGGGCAGAAGAAATGTAGGATAGTAAGGATGGAAGGATTAAGTCAGGATTAGGGAGAGACATAGCTTGTAGACATAGTTTGTAGGCTGTAGGGAATGAGCCAATAAAAAGGGAGATATTGAAAATAAGTTATGGAGCAAGGATGATAAAATATAAATTTTATTTTTACTATAATGGTGAAAAATCTAAATAAAAATTCTAAAGCAATTATGAATATTTTATTTGAGAGTCTGTTAGAATTAAAAGAAGCAATCCATTAAGACCTTGTATGCTTTCTATTACCTACACAACTTCACATTAAATTTCTTTTTTAACAAATTTTGGATGACAAATAATATCAATGAAATAAGTTATATATGAGAAAATATATGATATAAGATAATAATCATATAAACTACTGACTTTTTTATTTGTACAAAAATTCACAATATTTGGCTCAACGACAAACCCAGTTTTAAATCGGATTCTGCATCTTCTTTTATTTCTGTGCCATTTTTATTTGTTTTATTTTTTATTAAGACAAAGTGAATATGCTCCCTTATACAAATATATAATGGAAAATGATATTTAACCATTTGTTAAAAGATGGAAATTTAGCTTTTATTTTAGTCACCTAATCAATTGAAGAAAACAAATAGCTAGTTATAATATATAAAATTTACCTTTCCACGAGCTATTATTGACAAATCCTGTAAGTTTCCATATATTGATTCATTTTAACATTATTGATTAATGAACTAACTTTTGTAAGGAAAGAATCTGCAGAAGTGACTTTCATCTCTTCTCCCACTTGCATACTTGTTATACTCTCACAGAAACTCTACTGAAAACTGGCCAATGTCAACAAATTCTTTTTAAAATCTTCCAAATAGGATAGCAATAGAACTATAGGATAAGTTTAAATTGGAAAACAATTTCAAAACTGCAGTGAGGGCAAGAGATAGTTAATTTCTATAGATCACACAGGGTGGTCCATGATGGCTTGAAAATGCCTTGGAATGGAAATGCCCAGCAATTATGGTTTTCGGACAGTCTGACATAGGCTTTTCAAGAACATATATGTTAAATAGCACCTTGATGACATAATTGTGCAACTAATAAGAGACGATTACAGAGTAATAGTGGAGAATGAAAGTGCTGCTCTCATGCAGTAAGCAGAATGACACCAAGGGAATGCATCTGAATCTGGACATCCAAAAGTTTAAACCATTGTGTTGATTTGGGAATAATTCAATCACACTCTGAGAAAGTCTGAGTATAGGTGGCATTGGGGCAGCTAGATGACTCAGTGGATAGAGCCAGGTCTAGAGACAGGAGGCTCTAGATTCAAATCTGACCTCAGATAATTCCTGGCTATGTGACCCTAGGCAAGTCACTTAACCATAATCTTTAGTATTAATTGTAAAACAGAAGGTAGGAATTTAAAAGGAAAAAAAAAATAGGAGGCATTTAATCAGAAGTAGTAAAAGTATATTTTTATTGTTATTGAAAAAGTTTTCTTTTAAACTAAGTTGGACACAATAGGGTAACCCTTAGAAGTAGAGGTCACCAGGTTGCCTAAGGAGGGAAGAACTAGCCTACATCAGAAATATGGTGGGTCAGACCTTCCATGCCACTCACCAATGGGAGGAGGATTGGACCTGTGAGTGGCTGCTAAACATCTGACCTGAGAAAAATAAAGACAACGAATCTTATATAACATATAGTGTATTTATGTGTATGTGTATATACATACATATAGATATATGCATTCATATTTATATATACATGCCACACAGATCTAGACTTTATCATATAACCTATATATTAATATAAACAGCCTTCTCCATTTTATATCTTTTTATATTCACTTATTTATGTGTATTTGTTATATATATATATATACACACATATATAGATATAAAACACATGTTTGTATGCATATATGCATGTATTAGCACCCAAGATAAGAAAAGCCTATTTTTGTAACATTATATAAATATTAAATGTTCAGGACACAAAGCATTGTACTTTTTCTAGTCTTAATTTACTAGAGATTGTCCTAAGCTTTAAGAAGTATTATAATGGAATAAGTGAGGAGGGAGGGAGCAAGAGAGATAATTCATAATATTTTTTGGAGGAATCCACTCCTAAATGATACATGGACATACATAACTTTAAACAAGTTTGTCAGAATATATCAGCTGTTTGCCAGTGTATGTAATGATCTATACTGTTTGAAAAAGGAGGGTACAGAGCAGTGCTGCTTATATTAATGCAAAAAAAAAAACTTAAGCAGAGTTGACCTCAAACATTTTCTGGAGAAGTGAGATACTTGTTTGGTTATAAAGGATGTCAATAAATAAGAGAATTCTAGTTGATACAGTAAAATAAGTTAAAATATAAATTCAACAGCAAATATTGAACACATCCAATCACTAGATATATTTTAATGGCTATTGATTTTTAACATAAATGGTGTCCTAGCAGCCTGGCCAATATGGCAGCAAAAGAAAGTAATGAATGCTGGAGGAAATGTGGCAAAAATCAGGACATTAATTCATTGTAGGTAGAGTTGTGAATTGATCCAACCATTCTGGAGGGCAATTTGGAACTATGCCCAAAGGGCGATAAAAGACTGTCTGCCCTTTGATCCAGCCATACCACTGCTGGTTTGTTACCCCAAAGAGATCATAAGGAAAAAATTGTACAAAAATATTTATAGCCACATTTTTGTGGTGGCAAAAAATTGGAAAATGAGGGGGTGTCCATCAATTGGGAAATGGCTGAATAAATTGAGGTATATGTTGGTGATGGACTATTTATTCTGCTGAAAGGAATAATTAACTGGAGGAATTCTGTGTGAACTGGAAAGACCTCTAGGAATTGATGTAGAGTGAAAGGAGAAGAACCAGGAGAACATTGTACACAGAGACTGATACTTTATGGCACAATCAAATGTAATAGACTTCTCTCCTAGCAGCAATGCAATGACCCAGGACAATTCTGAGAAAGATCACTATTCACATCCAGAGAAAGAATTGTGGAAATAGAAATGCAGAAAAAAAATATAAGATCAATCACATATCTCAATGTGGATATGATTAGACTTTTGATGTTAAAAGATGACTCTACTGCAAATATGAATAACTTGTAAATAGGTTTTGAACAATGATACATGCATATAACAGTGGAACTGCATGTTGGCTTCAGGAGGGGGGGAGGGGAAAATCATGAATCATGAAACCATGAAAAAAATAATAAAGAAAAAAAGATAAAAGATGTACAGCTAGAACTGAAAAAGTCACTAATCTGCTTTTGACAACTGAATAATCTGAATCTTTTATCACTGTTGCTCCAGTGAGAATAATTCAAATTTTACATAGCATTTTTATTACCACAGTCTTGTAATGTAAATGATGTATACATCATTCTGACAATTTTAGAGATAAAGCAATAGGCTCTTAGAGGTTAAATGATTTTCATCTGGCCACATGACTAATGTCACTGAAGACTGAATCCCTAACTTGAAGTGATCTAATACATCCTCTGAATCTTGCACACAAATTACATTTTTTATTCAATTCAACACACATTTGTTTAATACTGCGTATGCCTATGAGGCACTAACCTGGATGATGAGGAAGTTACAAAGTTAAAAATAAACCAAGATCCTGCCCTCAAGGTAGTTAGAATTTGGAAAACTCATAAGATCAATTTCAAATTTAATCATAGTGGTGTTTTAATTAGCCTATTAGAGTCACATGAGGTGCACTTGCCCCTAGGTCCCTGGTTGCCTTTTCTCCTTAGTGTTACCTTCCCTGGGCAAGTGACCAAGCAGCAGCCATCAGACATTAGAGATGAATGATAGTTTCATGAGGTTTGCCCACTGGTACCCAAACTGGAAGCAGAAAGCCTGCTGAAGAACAAGTATTTCTCAGAATATTAGTTTCTAGCTCTTAAGATCAAAGTAGAGACTTGGAAAGCTAGCATTAAAAAAATCTAAAACTGGAATTGGAGGGGAAATTAAAATTAATTTTAAAAAAGAAATCTAAAATAGCACAAACTTTAGCATCCTCAAGGTACCAACAACCTGAATGTTTCCAGCACACACTGATGAATATATTAGAGACATTGGAATCATAAGAAAAATGTGGCTTTCTAGGTACATGTATTCCATTTTACTTGGAATATCACCACCACTAACTTTATACCCTGATGAGACTCAACCATATGTTCAGGAAAGGAAATACAAAGCAGCTGTGAGAAGTACTTTCTAGTGTTCTAGGTATACATTAAGGGATTTGAATGTCTTTTTTCTATAGCCATTGGTTTGAGTCCTTAATAATTTTATGTCCTTCCAAAATAGTAAGTAGCAATTGTTGCCTCCTCCCCATTCTATTTAACTACTTAATATCCATTTTTACATAGTGATATTTATTTTAAAAATATAAGCAAGAAAAATAATAACAACATTGTCCTACCCAAATCCTCAGTAGCATTACACTGGTTCCAATGACTTCATGTCTAAATGTCATATGACTGTTGGCTGAGTCTCTGTCTCATCTGTCAATAGGCCACTCCTTGCTAATCTGGGTATTGACATTGAGATGAATGAAAATCCCGAATTCTAGTACTTTCTGATCCTCAGACACTGGGACACCTGGTAGCCCAGACCCTTTTACTCCTGACTTTTCAAAACTCTTCAGATTGGAAACTCTAATTCTGTCATCTAAAACAGAAACAAATAAACCCAAAGGCCAAGCAACGAGGCACATTTTATAGAGCTACATGTTGGCCCCAGAAGGAGGATTTTATCATAACTAAGAAATCTAACCAAGAGAATTTTTTTAAGTGGTCAAAGCGCTGACCTTTTGAAGGTGGCTCTAGTTCCATTTCTGCAATTAAAGGCAATCAATTATCTTGTAGTCCTACAAATGTTAGCAGTACAGAACCAGTTACAGAATTTTGATACATTCTTCTGAGTTTCTCTAACGTATTTCCATTACATGTTATTGCAACCCTTCCCAGAAGCAAGTTCCAGGCTCTTCCATGTAAAGAAACACAATAAGAGGTGTTGTGTGCATGTACCAATCCCATTATACAAACAAGGCAGCCAGGGAAGTAGGCTTAAGATGACCTAGTTGGTCCCAGGTTCCTCTTGGAAGTGGAAGATAGAGTTAAAGAAAATATAGCCTCTCCCATCCTATGTCTAGGGGAGTCTAGAGACAGAGTATACTCTTTATGAGACAGGGTAGAAGCAAAAAGCAAAATGGAAGAAATGGCTCTCTCTTTTTAAAAGTAGAACCACCAGCTCCTGTGGATGAGGAGCCACCAAAAGCATCATTTCATCCTTACAAAAACAACCTTACAAAACCACTGTTGGCCACCTACATCATCTTTTATGTTCCTAAATGCTGAGTCACCAATTCCCTGGCATCCCCCAAAGCTGCCAGGGGAGCACCTGGCATATACTCCCTGGAATGCCTTCCTCTGTTATGAAATAAATTAGTTTCTTTCTTTCTAGGCAGGCTACAAGCTTGGTATTACTCATGGTGATTAATATGCCGGCAAATACTTTTTTAAGCAGTCTTTTAAAAATAAAACTTTTCATCCTGATATTCATAAAAACAGTCAATATATCCATACCATGCCAGGGACTCAACAGGTCAATAGATATCCCTTACCACATTGCCTGCATGTAACTTTGTGCTGTGACACCCCTACCTTTCAATGAAAATCAAATTTCCCAGCTATCTGGAAAGCATTTATTTCATGCAACCAGTTTATTCTCTTCTCAAATTAAAAGTTTGGAAATGTTTTCCCTAAGGCGCTATAGGCATCCTTTAAAATACACCCGCTAGCCTGACAACAAACAGAAGTGCTGCTGAAGCCATTTCTAGTCCCATACCGTCACACTTTATGGTGTGCACTGGGAAAAAAGTTTGTGCTGTAGGGAGATATTTTTGTGAGATATTTTCCCCAGACTCTGGTGGTTACTTAGAATTTAATATTCTACTCAATTTGTCTAACTTTAAAGCAAAAAAGTTCAAAATACTAGGCTCTATTCTGTGAACTATGAATCTATCACCCACTTAAGCACTCTGCTTGAAATATTGTATGTGTGCTAGGTATGCTGAGCCTATTCCTAACTGGACAAAAATAATTCTGTCTCCTCACAAGGTGCCTGAAGCAGCCAGTCTTCAGATTTATCACCCTATTGGATTTTACACCGAAATGGGAACAAAATGATTTGTACGTAGAAGGTGGCATATGAGGGGAGAAGATATTTTTACTGCATTGAGAAGAAATGAGGAGCACTTAGAAAATATACAAAAGCCAAAAAAAATATCAAAATGAAAAGAAGAAGATGATTTGGCCAGATAGAACTCAGGTTGGCTGGCAGGTATAAAATACTTTGAAATACTGTATAAATCCAAGGAAGAGTTGACTGTTAAAATTTGCACCTTCTGCTCTGGTCACGCAGACTAATTTCAAAGGATAGCATTGCTTTGCTCTATACAAAAGAAGCAAACGAGTCTGTCTGGAATTACTGCAACCTCTAAATTCTATTCTTCTACTTTAACACTAAAAATTGGGTGTTAGCTAGATACAATACGGGGTGGGAGGGGGATACCATACAGGGGCTGATACGGGATTTGGAGTCTAGAAGAGTTCTAATTTCCATTCCAAGTACTGCCCTACTTTGAACAAGAAGTTCCTTACCTTCTCTGGGCCTCAGCTTCCTTATCTGTAAAATGTAGTTTGTAGATGAACTTCAAACTGATGGTTTTTTAAATGAAATTTTAAATTACTTGTAAGATGGGTGAAAAGGATTTTACTTATTCCTTTTAAAAATAAGAGGATAGAGATAGAAAAACAAGGGAGTCAATTTGAAACTTTCCCAATTAATTTTTTAAATTATTTAACATTATTTTTCTTTTCTTTGGCCTTTTAAATGTGTCTGAGAAGTTTGATATTTCTTCTAACTTGAAAATATTTTCTCGGATTGATTCCCTCCTTCTTCCAAATTCTTCTGCTCCCTCCCGCGGCCTTCTTCCAGGTGCTTCTATTACCATTAACTAAGGGCAAGGGTCCCTGCCTCACTGGCCTGAGGCCCTTTGGGGCTTTCTGCGCCTGCGTGTTAAACCTTTTGGGCTGCCTGGCCCCAGAACCTGGCCGCTCCTCAGTGGCCCCCTAGGATTTGATTCCTCCTCCGCCCCTAGCAACACTAGGCGCAAGCTTGGAGACCCGCCCTGCCCTTCGCAGCTGGTTGCCCCTAACAACGAGAGGACGCGGCCCGCTCCACCGGGCGGATCTCCCCAGTCTACAGGTGCTTGCTGCCCGGGAGAGCAAGCAGAGCCATGTCGGACATCCTGTGCAGGTGGCTAAACCAGGAGGTGAAGCTGTCCCGGACAGTGAGTGAGTGACCAACCAGGGGGCCCTGGGAAGGGGAGGGAGAAGCCCACTCCCCCACCAAGTTGAAGAATTTATATTGAAAAATAGTTCTCAAAATATTTTTTTAAGTTCACAGACCTCAGGTTAAGAACTCTTCCTATCTTCTACAGTAGCTGTTGATATCTCAGCCCATCTTGGGGCTAACCTCAGAAGCTTTCTCTTTCCAATTCCTACTCCAATGCCCTCATTCTCTTGTTAATTTAATTAAGATTTCACAGAATTTCACATGAGGAGGAATTTCTTTTCTCGTCTGAGGAAAAGGAGCTGATGAATGTCTCTTTTACAAGCATGGAGAGAAGAAAATACCACTCACTAGAAAAATATTTGAAGAATACCTTATCATAGATTAGAACCGGAAAGGATCTTAAGAGTTCATCTTGTCCAATCTCTGTTTTAAAGATGAAAAAAGCAAGGGTCAGAAGTTAACATTATTTAACTTGCACGAAATTCCATAGGTGGTAGCAAGAATTCAAACTCAGAGGTCCTTCTTACTCAAATATGACTTTCTTGAATATTGACCCCCTGTCTGTTATCAGCTTGGGCTACAGGTCAGCAAAATTCATACTTGCCTTATGCTGAATACTTTTTATCAGCAGTACACATATAACTCAGTGCCAATTTCAGGGTTGATCTGTATATTGATGATGATGACAATGATGATAATATCAATGACTCATTTATAAAGAATTTTACAGTTTGCAAAGCACTTCCTATATATTATCTAATATGATTCTCAAAACAACCACTTTGATCACTATTTTAGATCGGTAAACTAAGGTCTAGAGAAGATTCAACATATACCCACTGGCATACAGCTAACGGGTATTTAATATAACATTTAAGTCTAAGTCTTCCTTGACTACAAGTTCAATACTGTATCCACTACCCCACCTGCATCTTTCTCCTCCATTGTCATGAGAGACTAGATCCCATGAGAAAAAGTATCCCTAAAGTATGACAGGAGTTTTATTGATTAATTTCTCTGGGGCTAAATTTTCTCATCTGTATAATGAAGGGGTTGAACAAGATGGTTTCTAAGATCTTTTCCAGTTTTTAATCCTGTGATCTAGTTTAAGACAATGCTGTTAAACTTGAATTATCCCAAATCTATAGATCCTGTGAAGTGATATTCAAGGCTTCCATGGGGCTGGTACCACAGCAAGTACAGATGCTATATCTTTGTAGTAAAAAATGTAGTTAATTTCTGTGATGGGGCAGTGAGGTGTCAGAGAGGATAGAGTACCAGACTTGGAGTCAGGAAGATCTTAGTTCAAATCTGGTGTCTGATATTTACTAGCTGTGTGACCCTGGGAAAGTCACTTAATCCTGTTTGCCTCAATTTCCTCACCTGTAAAATGAGTTAGAGAAGGAAATGACAAACCAATCAAATATTTTGCCAAGAAGATTGCAAGTGGAATCACAAAAAGTTGGGCAAACTCAACAATTTCTGTGATGATATAAGACTTATTTCCCTACCCCCATTACAGAGAGAAACTTCACATGCTGGCAGACTTATATAACACTGCTGTGTTCCCGCAATAATGTACCCCATCAGTCACACCAGCTTGTCACGTTCCCCTTGTTTTAACAAAGCATTTTGTAATCTATGCTATCCAATTTCTGGACTTTTTACTGAAGAGATCTTACCATGGTACCAACCTCCTAGAAACTCTAATAGTATGTTTCCATGATCTAGTAGTTTTGGTGCAATTTCATCTTAAGGCCATCTCTCTAAAGTAGATCATGGCCTTAGAGATGATACAGTCCAACCTCTTTATTTTGTGGAAGTGTAAATTGTGTCCAAAAGAAATTAAGTGGCACAAATATTGGCTTTCATACAATAGTGATAGGTTTTTCAGTAACAATACACTGGGTTTTCAAAAAGCAGATTGCATTTTGCAGTAGAAACGTGATACTATTCTTTTACCAAACTACAACTCCTATATTGAGGTACAATAGGTAAAACTCAGTACTAGGCTCTGTCGTGGTCCCACAGTGGATCTTATTGTCCCCACAAAATATATTAACAGATGATATTTAATATCTTTTACTTAAAAACTTGCTTCTTTCATTGTGTAAGCTAGAATGCAATGATGTTTTATTAACTTGGATTTCTATTTAGTAAAATTATTACCAGATTGGTTAGCTTATTTTGGTTTGTTTATTGCTTAGTAAAAACCATTGCTCAAGATTCTCCAGGGCTAAATTACAGATTGAAACACTTAAAATAGATATATAAAATAAATTTTAAAAACCACAGAAGAACAGAAGCATCATTATAATTTTAATCCGTTTTAGTAATGCCAGTTTGAAAAAAAGTGGATTTTTTTAAGTTTAGAAGACTGTAACTTTTCAAGGAAAGGTCCTAAAGACATGAGCTATTAATGGAAAATTCCCAGTTTATGCTTGCTTACTTGGTGGTTATTAGCAGAAACATCCTGGTCTAATATAATGCTTCCTCTATATCCTACAAATAATTTTTCATCTTAACTGCTTGAGCAATATATTGAGAAAGGGACAAACCACTAGGGAACAAAATTCTATATTATATGGTGTTTTTCAGAATAATGGTAATACCTTGAATTACAATTGGAAATAAATATCAGTGGAAAATATAAACAAATGGTATAGTACATTCCTTACTGTTAAAACACATTTCTATAAGCTACTCTGTGCTACATACTAAAACTTTTAGATGATTTTAAGGAAAATAGGGAGCCAAGTTCAAGATAAAGAAACTTAAGGAAAAAAAATCTAATTTCCAATTAAAATAAAAACAGCATTATTGTTGATTATAGGGTGATGTTGTTTTTTTTTTTTTGCAAGAATTTACTCCCCCCCCAAATAGACTTCATTTTTTGTTGTTCAGGAATTTCAGTTGTGTCTGACTCTTAGTGACCACATTTGGGGTTTTCCTGCTAAAAATACTGAGGTGGTTTGCCATTTTTTACTCCAGTTCATTTCACTGATGAGGAAACTGAGGTAAAAAGAGCTAAGTGACTTTCTTACAGTCATACAGCTCTGAAATGTTTGAAGATAGGTTTGGAATCAAATTTTCTTGAATATAGGTCTGATGTTCTATCCACTGTAGAGCTAGCTACCCATACTTTGTTATCCAGGATTTTATTTGTTAATGGTAGAACCATGGAAGTATATTAAGAAATTAACTCTTAGATCATTTGTTTCTTTAAGTCTTTTCAACTGTAGTTTGTATGCTACCCTTGTGGTAGTATAGTCTGATATTTATATAGTGATTGATAACTTGTTTTGCCAAGTACATTTCCTAGACCAGCATGATGGAGGAATGCTTTTGCTCCACAGATCACACACTGGCTCCCATCTGGAAAGAAAAATGAAAGGCAGATTTAGTAGCTTATCTTAGGAAAGTGTGCATAGCACTGGTCAGGTTATCGGGTTCCCAATCTGTAAAATGAGATAGTTGGATTAGGCACCCTCTAAGTCAGCTGTAAATTCTTTGATCCAATACTGATCTTAGAGACTTGCTAAAACATAGGAAGCAAAATATGAATGATGGTCCTTCTATTGCCTCAATGACTCTGATTCTGGTTTACAGAATGAAGAGGAGTTAATTAAAATTGTTTAATAACTAGAAAGAGTAAGACTTGAGAAACTCATAATTTTTTTCACATGTTCTAAGCATCATAGAATTTGAAAATAAAGATCAATTTAGACATCAAATAAGATGAAAAGATACTGAACTGATGATTGGTATCCTTTTAATCTTTAGTATCCTTAGTAGTTTCCTCTTAAGAAAACAAAACAAAACCTTGCCTTCCATCTTAGAATCAATACTACGTATTGGTTCTAAGGCAGAAGAATAGTAAGGGCAAGGCAATGGGGGTTAAGGGAACTTATCCAAGGTCACATAGCTAGGAGGTTCCTGAGTCCATTTTTGAACCCAGGTCCTCCCGTCTCCAGGCCTGGTTCTCTATCCACTGAGCCCCCTAGCTGCCCTTTAGTATTTTTCTCTTAATTATAAATTTGGGACCTACCACCTTCACTAACAGTTAAAACAAAAATTATGGAGATGAGTAGATTATGAATAAATCCCAAAGAAGGAAAAATCAAATCTGTTCAGGATTCTGACACTAAGATCAGATGAACTACTTTTTGCTCTTCTATTGAGCAAAGACTATTCAGCAAATCAGATGTAACCATAATTACTTTTTTATTACGTATAGAAACAATTTTTAACAACTTGACAATTGTTTTCTGATATATTACAATTCAGATTCTTTCATTCTCTCTCTTCCCTCCCTGCCAGAGGTGGTAAATAGGTTACACCCAAGCTTTCATGCAAAAAATATTTCCTTATTGCTCATGTCGTGACAACAGACACATATTACACATATAATTAAAAATTTCATGAAGGAAGTAAAATGAAAGATAACATGCTTTGAATCTCAAGTTAGACAAAAAGTTCCTTTTATATCCTGCAACTTTGCAGTAAATAGCATTTTTCATCATGAGTCCAATGTGGATATTTTGGAAGTTTGTTTTGCTGAAAATGGTTTAGTCCTTCACAGATGATCTTCATATAATATCTCTATTGCTGGAACAGTGTCCTGGTTATTTTACTTTGCATCCATTCATGTAAGACTTTTCTGAACTCATCCTATTCATCATTTCTTGGAGAACAATAGTTTTCCATTACAACTATATAACACAATTTGTTCAGCCATTCCTCAATTGATAGATGCCCCTTCAGTTGCCAATTCTTTGTTACTACAAAAAGAGATGCTAAAAATACAGGTAGATCTTTTCCTCTTGTCTCTGAGCTCTTTGAGATACAGACCCAGTAGTGATATTGCTGGGTCAAAGGGTATGCATAGTTTTTTGGCCCTTTAGACATGGTTCCATATTGCTCTCTAGAATGGTTGTATCAGTTCATAGTTCCATCAACAGAGTATTTGTGTCTCAATTTTCCCACATCCCTTCAACATTTATAATTTTTCTTTTTGATTATACTAGCTAATCTGATAGGTGTGAGGTGGTATCTCAGAGATAGTTTTAATTTCTTCCTCTGAGAACTCCCTGTTCATATCCTTTGACCATTTGTGAGTTGTAGAATGCTTTGTATTCTTATAAATTTGACTTAGTTCTTTATATATTTAAGAAATGAGGCTTTTGTTGGAGATGCTTGCTATTAATTTTTTGCCCAATTTGTTGTTTCCCTTCTAATATAAATCTAATTTCTAATCATATCATATCATAATATCATATCATAATAATATAATATAAAATGATTCTAATATAAAATCTATTTCTAATATAACCTAATTGCTCTCCAATTTAACAATTTTTTATAATGTTCTCTGTGTCTTCCCTTCATAAGTCTGATAGGTAAACGTTTCCATGTTCCCTTAATTTATTTATGG